>NC_134037.1:86574405-86862715 GCF_965140245.1 Athene noctua | reverse complement strand
AATAGTTTTCCAGAACCTTATTTTGAGATTTTATATAGGTACCATAGGTTTTCTAATGCCATCACTTGGTAGTTTTATTTTGTTAATAACAGCTCATAATGGTCTCTGCACTGAAGGACAGAAAAAGTAAACATTTCATACCCTCAAATTTTAGTGTTATTTAAAACAGATAACTTGAATAACCTGTCAATGGCATTACATAGACCATACACTACTGACAAAACATTTTATGTGTCTATTAGTGAACATGATATGTTACTACACATATTGCTGTTTTTCAGATTTCTTTTGATCTTGTGCTGTAAAATCCAGCACCTCTGTCACTAGTATATTGGACAGATCAGGACAACTGGATTCAGGCCATATATTGGATTTCTTTAGTCTTAATTTTATTTTTGTCTAGTAGATAACTATGTGTGTTTCCTGTCAAAGAGTAATGAATGTTCAATATTTCTTGTAGTGAAAACCTGAATTTTTGTTACCTGACAGCACTTCACAAGAAAGTATTAATATAATTTACTGAAACAGCATTCAAAGCATTCCATTTCTTCAACTTCATTTCACACTACTTTCTTGTATTTCTGTACACTTCACTCCAATAATCTGCTTGTTGGAGCAGAATGATGAGAACTGATAAATTTTCATGGTGTACTTTAAAATTGAGTATTTACATGAAGTATTTTAAAATAAAAACAGGAATAATGGGAGAAAGAACCAAGTGACACAGTTTGTTAACATAATGAAGACTAGTGGTGGCTAGGGTTAAGACAGACTAAAATTCTTAGTTTCCCATGCTATGACTCAGTTCATGCAAGCCTAGTGGAGATAGCCTAAAATTTACTTGCTTTCCTGAAAATCAAAACAAAAGCCATTGTTCAAAGGCTGAGATGTAATTAATGTGAGAGTTACCATAAGTACCACAGTGACTTAGAAAAGAGGTCTGAACTGAGCCAAGAAGGCTTTCAGTGTCCAAGATGTTTGGGAGAACCACTTCTGCTTCCATTTAGATGAATTCTCATATACATCAGCAATGGAGGCAGGCACCTATGTTTGGCATTCTTCAGTGACTTTCTCCAAACCTTTTCCTTGGAGAACTTTAATCTGCTTCCCAGGAGCCCCTGTAACAGCTAAGGGACCTAGGAAGAATATGGAAGGTGAACAATTAATATATTCAGTGTTTCTAATCAAACATGATTACTGATTACTACCCCTTATTTGTTATCCAGGCAGGTAACCATGAGGTGGTAGAGAGGTCTTAAGTCACTCAAAAAGGACTTCAAAGCACTGGGGTGGCTAATTGAAGACTTGGGAGCTCAGGTCGTGTTTTCATCAATCCCTCAAATGGAAGGGAAAACCACTGATAGAGGGTGGAAAACATAACTGATTAACACATGGCTCAGAGACTGGTGCCACTGTTGGAATTTTGGGTTCTCTGACCATGGCAAGGTTTATAAGGCACCTGGTCTGCTGGCATCAAATGAGACAGGTGGGATGCAGCTGTCGAAGAGGGGGAAAAAGATTCTGGGGCAGGAGTTAGCAGGGCTAACTGGGGGGGGGAGTTGACAGGGCTTTAAACTAGATATGAGGGAGGAGGGGGAGATAACTGGGCATGTTAGGAACAAGCTTAAGGGAAGCGTGCCAAAGCTTGAAGTATGGAGGACTGGTGAGGGCTCTCCCTCTGCCACTTCATTTGAGAGAAGGGAAAGATATTTAGGAACCATGGAAGCACTTGAGAAGGGTCTGGTAGGGAATGGGGCCCATGCTCACAAAAGGGTGTTGGATTCATTAACTCATCTCAAGTGCATCTATACTAATGAATGCAGTATGAGCAACAAACAGGGGGAGCTTGAGACCATGATGCAGCATGAGAACTATGACATAGTAGCTACAACAGAAACATGGTGGGATGCCTCACACAACTGGAGTGCTGCAATCAGTGGCTACAAGCTGTTCAGGAGGGATAGACAGGGAAGGAGAGGTGGTGGAGTGGCCCTATATGTAAGAGAATGCTATGACAGCTCAGAAATCAAGTATAGCGATAACAGGGTTGAGAGTGTGTGGATTAGGTAAAGGGCCACTAAAGCAGATCTTGCTGTGGAAGTCTGCTACAGACCCTCCAACCAAAGCGGTGAGGTGGATGAAGCTTTCTATAAACAGTTGGGAGAAATCTCGTGGTCACTTACCATTGTTCTTGTTGGGGACTTTAACCTCCCAGATATCTTCTGGGAACACAACAGAGCAGAGAAAGAACAATACAGGAGGTTCTTGGAATGTGTGGAGGATAACTTCCTCACACAGCTGGTGAGTGAGCCGACCAGGGAAGGTGCGCCCATGGACCTGCTTCTTATGAACAGGGAAGAGCTCATGGGGGAGGTAAAGGTTGGAGGCTGTCTAGGGTGCAGTGACCATAAGATGATTGAATTTTCAATCCTTGGAGAAGACGGGTTAGTAAAACTGCCACCTTAGACTTCCGCAGGGCTAACTTCGACCTGTTCAAGAGACTGATTAACAAAATACCTTGGGAAGCTGCCTTGAAAGATATGGGAGTCCAGGAAGGCTGGTCATGCTTCAAGAGAGGAGTCTTAAAGGCACAGGAGCCAGCTGTTCCCATGTGCCGAAAAACAAGCAGGCAGGGAAGGAGACCGGCCTGGCTAAACAGGGACCTTTGGCTGGATCTCAAGAACAAAAGGAGAACCTATTGCCTTTGGAAGAGGGGGCAGGTCTCTCATGAAGACTATAAAGATGTAGTGAAGTTATGCAGGGAGAACATTAGGAGAGCCAAAGCGCAGATAGAGCTCAACTTGGCTGCAGCTGTTAAGGATAACAAAAAATGTTTCTATAAATTCGTTAACAGCAAAAAGATTAGAGAAAATCTCCCTCCTTTACTGGATGCAGAGGGAAACATGGTAATTAAGAATGAGGAAAAGGCTGAGGTGCTCAACGCCTACTTTGCCTCAGTCTTTAGCAGTGGAACTGGCTGTTCCCTGGACACCCAGCCTCATGAGCTGGGAGATGGGGAGGGGAAGCAGACTGATGTCAGCACAGTTGAAGAGTTGGTGGTCAGAGACCTGCTGCACTACTTGGATGCACACAAGTCTGTGGGACCAGATGGGTTACACTCCGGGGTGCTGAGGGAGTTGGCAGATGTGCTCGCCAAGCTGCTTTCCATCATTTACCAGCAGTCCTGCTGATCGGGGAAGTCCCATTGAACTGGAGGGTGGCAAATGTGACACCCATCTACAAGAAAGTCAGGAAGGACAACTCAGGAAACTATAGACCTGTCAGTCTGACCTCAGTGCAAAGGAAGGTCATGGAGCAGGTCATCTCGAGTGCCATTAAAAGTCATATAATGGACAACCAGATGATCAGGGCCAGTCAGCATGGGTTTATGAAAGGCAGGTCCTGCCTGACAAACCTGATCTCCTTCTACGACAGGGCAACCTGCTTATTGGATGAGGGAAAGGCTGTGGATGTTGTCTACCTTGGCTTTAGTAAGGCCTTTGACACCGTTTCCCACAGCATTCTCCTGGCAAAACTGGCTGCTTGCAGCTTGGATGGGCACACGCTTTGCTGGGTAAAAAACTGTCTGGATGGCCGGGCCCAGAGAGTTGTGGTGAACGGAGTTAAATCTGGTTGGCGGCCGGTCACAAGTGGTGTCCCCCAGGGCTCGGTGTTGGGGCCACTCCTGTTTAACATCTTTATTGATGATCTAGATGAGGGGATCGAGTGCACCCTCAGTCAGTTTGCAGATGACACCAAGTTGGGTGGGAGTGTTGCTCTGCTCGAGGGTAGGGAGGCTCTGCAGAGAGACCTGGACAGGCTGGAGCCATGGGCTGAGGCCAACTGGAGGAGTTTCCATAAGGCCAAATGCCAGGGGCTGCCCTTGGGCCACAACAACCCCCAGCAGCGCTACAGGCTTGGGCAGGAGTGGCTGGAGAGCTGCCAGTCAGAGAGGGACCTGGGGGGGTTGATTGACAGGTGGCTGAACAGGAGCCAGCAGTGTGCCCAGGGGGCCAAGAAGGCCAGTGGCATCCTGGCTTGTGTCAGCAATAGCGTGGCCAGCAGGGACAGGGAAGGGATCTTACCCCTGGACTCGGCACTGGTGAGGCCGCACCTCGATTCCTGTGTTCAGTTTTGGGCCCCTCACTACAAAAAGGACATTGAATGACTCGAGTGTGTCCAGAGAAGGGCAACGAAGCTGGTGCAGGGTCTGGAGCACAGGTCGTATGGGGAGTGGCTGAGGGAACTGGGGGTGTTTAGTCTGGAGAAGAGGAGGCTGAGGGGAGACCTCATCGCCCTCTACAGCTCCCTGAAAGGAGGTTGCAGAGAGCTGGGGATGAGCCTCTTTAACCAAGTAAAAAGTGATAGGACGAGAGGGAATGGCCTCAAGTTGCACCAGGGAAGGTTTAGACTAGATACTAGGAAGCATTTCTTTCCAGAAGGGGTTGTTAGGTGTTGGAATGGGCTGTCCAGGGAGGTGATGGAGTCCCCATCCCTGGAGGTGTTTAAGAGTCCGGTTGACATAGCGCTGAGGGATATGGTGTAGTTGGGAACTCAGTGTTAGGTTGATGGTTGGACTGGATGATCTTCAAGGTCTTTTCCAACCTAGACAGTTCTGTGACTCTGTGATAATGATGGTACTGGATAACAAATCCAGTGCTCAGATGCTTGGAAATGCCAAAAGTACATGTTGCTTTTACAATTCTGACTGGATAATAGTGCAAAAACCATATATATCACAATACTAAAAAAAGAAAAGATACCAGGAAAAAACATCAGGAGTGACACTGCAAGGTTCACAGGGAGATCTGTAGCCAAGAGCTGGGACTATTTCAAAAGATAGAGGTGTCTAGAAAAAAAAATCTCTCTTTACTGGAAAGCTAAGTGCATGTTTAAGTAGTAAAGGCCAGTCGAGAAACCCTGCCGAGAGAAGTAGGAGATTATTCAGTAAAATCCACCTCAGTTCTCTAAGTGTAACATCTTTAGATTTAAAATCCTGCTTTTTATTCTGCTCAGTATGATATTCTATACTCAAATTCAAAGAGAGATCTGATTGCACATTAATCAAACAACTAATGTAATTAATTTTAAATTATTTTTGTTATGTTATAACTGAAACTATAACAGGAAAGCAGAATTTACTACTTGGGCAAGGCTTTAATAAAGGTGTATAGGAACAGGCATCTGATCAAATACATACACATTTGTTTATTAAGTCCATTACAGTTTTATCTGACTACAGAATTTGGTTGACATAACCCACTGATAGCCATTTGAGTAGCTGGAGAATACTTAATACAGTCACACTTATGTTAAGACATAAGACAGGTACAATTTTGCTACCTCTTGAAATTAGTTTTGTACAAAAAAGACTGACATAAGAAAAATTGCCTAAGATCACTGCACTAATATAAGTGAAGATTTTCCAGATAATTTGGGTTGTATTCGAGCTACAGATAGCTCACCCTTGCACTCCCAGTCCAGGTCTAGCCGAGCTACATCAGTTTTGGCAGCCTTGTCTACTTGCTCATTGTTTTGATGTTCTTCAGTGGCACAGCTTTTGGGAACACGAGCATCTACATGATATACCTTTAGAGCCACGTTTTCCACTCGGGCAGCGATATCCTGCCACAATGCAGCAGCCCAGATGGGTTTACCTCTGCACTGCCCCAATTGGTCTTTTTCCACTCCTGTAGCCACCCCCACAGGGCGTTAGCCACCATCCAGGCATCAGTGTAGAGATATAGTACTGGCCACCTTTCCCATTCAGCAATCTTTAAGGCTAGCTGGATCGCTTTTACTTCTGCAAACTGACTTGACTCACCTTCTCCTTCAGTGGCCTCAATGACTTGTCTTGTGGGACTCCACACAGCAGCTTTCCACTTCTGATGGTTTCTCACCACACGACAGGATCTATCAGTAAACAGAGCATAACGCTTTTCATATTCTGTAACTCGTTATATGGCAGTGCCTCTTGAGCACGAGCCACCTCCCCAGGCAGTGCTCCAAAATCTCTACGTTCTGGCCAGTCCATGATCTCTTCCAGGATCCCTGGATGATTGGGTTTTCCCAGTTGAGCTCACTGTGTGATTAATGCTACCCATTTATTCCAGGTAACCCTGGTTGCATGGTGTGTGAAAGGGATATTTCCTTTGAGCATCCAATGTAGTACATGCAATCGCAGTGCCAAGAGGAGCTGAGCTTCTGTACCAACAACTTCTGAAGCGTCTCGAATCTCCTCACATGCTGCCAGTATCTCCTTTTCAATTGGAGAGTAGTGGGCTTCTGATCCTTGATATCCCTGGCTCCAAAATCCTAATGGTAGACCTCAAGTTTCACCTGGTATCTTCTGCCAGAGGCTCCATGTGAGGCCATGCTCCCCAGTTGATGTGTAAAGTACATTTTGCACAGCTGGTCCTGTCCAAACAAGCTGAAGATCTACTGCCTGAGCTATCTTCCGTTTGATGTGCTCAAAGGCTTGTTGTTGCTCAGGACCCCACTCAAAATTGTTCTTCTTTCAGGTTACTTGGTAGAGAGGGCTCACAAGCTGACTGTAACCTGGAATATGCATTCTCTAAAATCCCACAAGTCCTAAGAAAGCTTGTGTTTCCTTTCTGTTGGTCAGTGGAGACATAGTTGCTATCTTGTTGACAACATCCATAGGCACATGACGGCATCCATCTTGCCATTTTATTCCCAAGAACTGAATCTCTTGTGTTGGTCCCTTGACCTTGCTTTTCTTTATGGCAAACCCAGCTCTCAGAAGAATCTCAATTACTCTTTGTCCTTTCTTGAACACTTCTTCTGCCTTGTGCCCAGCGTTGAGCACCAAAAATGATTATGGTGTTTTGACCTTGGCTCTATCACTTCCACCCCTTTCCCCTTGTTTTCTCAACAGGGAGAAGAGGGGAAAGAAAAGAAGATAGACCAACCCTTGTGGGTAAAACAAAAGCAGTTTTAATAAAGCAAAGCAAAGGTCCACATGTGGAAGCAAAAAAAGAAAACAGATTTATTCTCTACATCTCATGAACAGGCACGGTAGTGGTTGCCTCGGAGGACCAAGGGTGACCCCACCCCCTTCCTCCTTTCTCTCAGCTTTGTACATGAGCAGATGTCACATGGTCTGGAATATCCCTTTGGTCAGTTCGGGGCAGCTGTCCTGGTTGTGTCCCCTCCCAAGATCTTGCCCACCCCGTCCCACTGGGGAGGGGAAATGTCAGAAAGAGCCTTGGTGCTGTGTAAGCACCACTCAGCAGTAGCCACAACACCAGGGTGCTATCAACACCCTGCCAGCTCCCAGCATAAAACACAGCACCGTGAGGGCTGCTATAGGGGAAAAACGATTCCAGCTCAGCCAGACCCAGTACAGACTCTCAAAACAGGAGGTTGTATATGGAGGTATAAATACCTCTGTGGAGGTATTTAAAAGATGTGTAATGTGGTGCACAGGTACATGGTTTAGTGGTGGACATGACAGTGTTAGGGTTACAGTTGGACTTGATGATTTTAAAAGTCTTTTCCAACCTAAATGATTCTATAATAGGGTTTTTTTCTAGGTGTACTGCCCTGTAAGGCACACATTTAGCAAGAAACAAATGTAACATGTCTCAGTTAACACTGTGGATACTATGTACCTTCAATGGGAGTTTTAAAAGAGCAGTGGAGACTTTTGAAAGTATCTGCCATTTCTGCAGGTTTAGCACTGTGTTTAGTTCATGTTCACCCCTTTGACCAATGAAATCAGGTTGGGTTTTTTTGTTTGTTTTTTTTTTTTTTAAAAAAAAAAAGAAAGAGACAAAGATACTTTATGGTGTCCAGCTTTAAATATTTACAAGTAATGAAGAAAAACATGATCGTAGAAAGGTCAAGTGAACCTGACAGATATTTCTCACTTTTGAGAAAATAGAAAAAAATGTATGCTTTATTTAGCCAAATTCTTGATTGCATTTAAAGACGTCTTTTATTTTCTAAGAAGACTTTCTTTGTTAAGATAGTCAAGAGCATTAGGAACAAGTAAAGATTATAAGATAAAATGAGATTTTGTTGGGCACATTTACTCACTTTGTGAATAAAACATGTTGGGTTTTGGTTTTGTTTTTGTGTTTTTTTTCTGAAGAAAGATCATGTCACCTCTAATTTAGAAACCTGTTAAATTCTGCCCTCAAATATTATCTAAAGACTTGGGGGAAATAGAATTTAAAATATATATAAATGTGTACAATAGAGTCTCATTCAGTTGTTTGAGAATCTTTAAATTTACTGTCCTACTATCTCTAGCATAATAGTGTTATATTTGTTTGGGATTAAAACCAAACCCAAATACATCATTGTAAATATCTGTGAAAAAAACAATCGTGAGGTTTTCTACCCCCATTGGAGGGACAAATCATTAGTAGAGTTTCCAGGTATGAGCTCCTTTTATACAAACCTGGGAGATGTATAGGAAAGAAACTGTGATCTATTTTTTCAATATATCAGTGAAATGTAAGTTTCTCAAAGAATATTTAACACTTTTAATTCTTGTTATTTGCTTAAGCAGAACACATTTCAAGATGTGAAGCAGCTAGGTGCTGTTACAAGAAATATTATTTGAATGTTACTTTAATAATTTTTTGTTGCAATTGTTTGACCTCAAAATTAATGTCAGATTAACTGTAAGAGAAAGAGCCAGGCAGACAGACTGGTCCAATGAATAGTGCACTGGGCAGGGACTTGGTATCTGTTGTCATTGCTCTCTATGACATGCAGTGGTCTCAGTCAATTTATTCTTGCTTCCTTTGTCTCTGCTCTCAATTATTTTTTTGCCCACAGAGATGAATTATTGAGTGTTTACCTGATGATACATATCAATTTTGGGAAAATGTTCTTTTTTCAAAAAAAGCTGTAATTTTTCTGCAGACACTATAAACACACATATTTTAATTTTCAATCAACTTTTAAAAAATGCTTTACCTTTTGTTTTATTATAGACATATTTCTATGTATATTACTGAAATTACTTGTCCATTAAAAAAAAAGAAAAAAATTATTTGTGGAACTTTAATCTTCCCTTGGACAGTCCAAGATTGTACAGGCAAAGTATTTTGGGTAGAAAAGATAATGTTGATATTTTATGGGTTGTTTGTTGTTTGGTTTTGATTGTTTCTTCTTTTCTTTTGTTTCTCTTCCTGAGCACCATCTGATCTCATCCATGTAGATGAAGATACCCGGCAATGAACTGTCTCTTATAAAGTTCTTGCAAAGTGCTATAGCCCTGTGAAGTCAGAGTCCTGTTTCAAGCTTAGGGGGACATTCTTTGCATGCATATATTCACAATATAGGGATGAGAGACTCCAGTTCACCTCAGTTTTCATGATGAAAGAATGTAAGGATTCAGTAGAGACAGAGAGTGACAGAATATCTAGGAAAATAAGTAAAATCATATGTAATGCAAAGAACCACTCTGAGCACATGTTAAGCATTCCTTAAATCAGAGACACTTACAGAAAATCTAATATGTATCTCTAATAAAGTGGTATGAAAATCAGCAGGATGTATATCAAAACTATATGGAAGAAACATTTAGGCAGTGGCTGGTTTAGGAGGAAAGATCCTTAATCAGAACAGGGGCTCCTGCAAAAAAAGAGCAACAGTTTCAATTAAAGAAATTATAAAAAGATTTAGCAATTAAGGTACTACAAATACAAACAAAATGGATACCGTAAAAACATATAGCTAATACAAGCCAACCTTAAAAAAAGCAACTTCTTTTTTTCTGGTGAAGCTTTCAAGAACACCCTGTTCTTCAGTTCTGTTCATCTCCAACAGCTCTTCTCAGTCTTCATCTAGCTCAGAATGACCTGAAGTTTTCCAACTGTAAGGAAAATAAGTAAAGAATGTCTATTGCTATAAAGTAACAATCAAGAATGAGTGTAAAAATGTGAACAACAGCAAAAATAATATTTTTTGGTGACCAATAATAGTTAATAAAACACAGGTATCTTTAGGAGGAAGCTTGAAATACTGTAGGATCTGTTTTCTCAGCATAATAGTCAGTTTCTCTGGGATCATCATTTAGTTCTTCCATGTCAATAGTTTATCGTAATTTAAGTAATAATACATAAAAGTTTGATCCTACAATAAGGGCAGCTAAAAGTCACAGATGTTATGAAAGTAGTGTCCTTGGAGAAAGAGGAATATCATTTGTGGACAGTATATGCTTATTTGACAAACTAGTAAGATCAAAGGACAGTGTGGACTTAGTCCTAGGAATCAAGCCAGGTAAAATAAATAATATTAAACCTGGCTGGCATTCAGAATCTGATCACAACATTAGCAAACTTGAAGTGCTCTGTAGGTTTAATGGAAGGTGTCATTTATAAGGCATTTTAAGAGCAGACTCATGCAAAGGTAGTTCACAGTATCGAATCCAGAAACTCTGAGAGTGTGTGGATCTCTTCAAGACCAAGGGCTGTTGCTCCATTTCCTACATAATTCACCGCTGATTAATAAATCACAGAAACTCTATGTAGCTCTAATACATGGGAGGCTGTGCCAGCCACCAAACAACCTTTCTGCATAATATGCACACAAAAGTATTGTTTAAAAGTATTCCATCACATGAAATGGTGGAAAATGAAGAAAGAAAAAGCCACAGGAAAGGGTCTGTCATCATATGAAGCTGAGAATTTAGTGGCTCAATTAATAGAGTCCCATGCAGTGTACTAACAATTTGACAAAGAGAAAATGGGCTGAATAAGAGACAAGTATTTCCTTGTTGCTTGTGTTGAGAAGGTGTTTTAAAAGTTTTTGATGATGCAAGACTGATTTTAAAACTTTTATGAATAACTATGCACACATATCAAACATGTTTTACAGTAGCAGAGTGAACCCCTGTATATAATTTATTTGCCTCTGGGTCCTTGTATTCTGTATCAGCATCTTGGTATCTGGAAAATTAATTTATCTTTCTCTCTTTTGTTCTTTTGAAAAAATTATAGAGTATGACAAAAGAGATTTTGGGAGATTAGCTTATTTTTACACAGTGTTTCTTCAGTGGTTCATTAAATGATAAAAATGTTGGGGGTTTTTTAAATTATAAATAGTTACAGAAAAGTGGTTTATGGCAAAACTATTTTCCATAATCACAAGAGTCAGAATCCATGCCGATACTGACTTCAAAACATGTATGTGTGATGTCTGTCCAATTAATCACATACCAAGTTATCGCCAACCATGCTTTGGAAGCTAAATTAAAAAAAGGTATCTAATTATGAGCATATGTGGTGAAAACAAATGGCTTTTTAGAAGGATTTTAAAAATCTAAACAAGAACCTAATCTCCTCTGTACTGTGAACCTACAGTCAGGAGGGCTGTTCAGGAGCTTAAGCAATACAGAAAATTCCTCTTTTAATATCAGATTTGATGATAGAGGTAGAGATTCAAATGATAAATTTTGTCTAATACATAATTTTGAATAAAATTTAAAACAAAATTCTATTTTCATCAGGTTTCACATTTTTAATTGGAATATTTGCACTAGTTTAATTTGTAGTAATGATATAATATTTGAGGCAGTAATATATGATCGGCATGAGAGTGTAGCTTAATTTTACCTGGTGCCTTTTCAGATTGAAACAGCTCTTCATGGAAGAATCCCTAGTAAAACAAATATTTTTGTTTGCTTGTTTTTCTTTCTTTGTACTAAAAAGTTTGTGGCAGACAGATGAATCTGCAGCTGCACAAAAACTTTCAGAGCCTTGATTACAGCCAATTACTTGCTTTAAAGAAATCTGGGGAATGAGAGATATTAATGTGATAATTTGAAAATGGATATACTGTGATCATGCCAGTGAAGATTTAGAATCAAAGGCATCAAATAAGCTAATAGAGCTAAGCCAGGCATGACTAAGCGGAATTGAACATAGTAGAGTGACAATCTAATAACTTTTGAAAGGCATAAAAGCTATAATAAACAGAGCAATCAGCCAAATTATAAATAAGACCAACAAATAAACATTCTTCTAAGCAGATGACCCAGAATATAATGGGATTTTTTTTTGTTTTGTTTTTTTAAGAATGGCACTTGATGTGATTTCACAGGTTGGGGAGAAGACCTATGTCATGAGAAGTACTCTCCTCCCACTGTCAATAGAGGCTAGTGATATTCAAATGCTTGTAGGAAGAGGCCCACATTATACGGTTAAAAGACATATTTTAACAGGACCAGATATTGTCAGGTATCTTTAATAATCTAAAATTGTGTTGTTTTTAATGGGAACTCAGGATGTTATTCAACTTTGGGGAAGAAATCTAGGAAATCAAAGATAATAATGATGTGTTCTCCCAAAGCCAGGTGTGCACAGAGACTATGTGAGTCGGGCAAGAGCAAACAGTATTTATATGAATGAGAACAATGAATGTCAGCAAGACTTCAAAAAAATCACCCCAGGATACATAAAGTACTACACAAAACTGAGCAGAATGAGCAATGAGCATCACTGGAAAACCATGAAAGACAAAAGGGAAGATAAAACAACCACCTCTTCTTAATAAAGGAATATGGGGAAAATGGAAGAATTCTTGATCAGTCATCTTAGCTTACATAGTCAGAAAATTACTGGAAGACATTATTAAGTAAGCAAGTTGTAAACACTGATATAATGAAGTAACAAAATTAAACAAATCCCCACCATGAAGTTGTTGGGTCCAAACCAAGCCAAAGCAAATTAATTATTAAATATTTTTTTTAGCATCTATAAGTAGGGAACAGTTGATCCTACTGTCCACACGCTGTTTTCAGAAACAGATTAAGGAAGTGTGATATAGATAACACCAATATGAGCTGAAACTAGAAGCAGTTAAAAAGTATATTTAGAGAACAGTTGTCAGTGACACACTCTCACACTGGCAGGACCCTCAGGAGGGACCTTGGTCTGCCCAGACCCAGGTTCTATTAAATTTTTTCACTGGAAGACTGGGAGATGGTTAGCAAACATGATTTTCAAATTTGCAAATGAAGCTACAGGCAAGGATTCAATGTTTATTTTTTAATTCTTGTTAAACTGGAAAATGACTGAAAATATGAATTCATTGAAATTCAGAAAATGTATGTATAAATAACTGTAGCCAGAAAGGGGAAATCAAATGCCTAAGTGCAAAATTCAAAAACCTGACTAGGCAGCAGTTTAGTAAAAGTGTGAGGGTTATGCTGGACAACAGACTAACAGTGATCTACAATGTGATACCATTTTAAATAAGGCAAATTTTGTGATGTGATATACTAACAGGTACGTTTCCTGCAAAACACAGGACAATATTTTAATTATTTACTAAGTTCTGGTGATGCCTAAACTGGAACATTGTGCTGGGTTGCAGATACTCTTCTTCAGCACAGGGTTATAGTCCAGAGGAAAGTAACCGAATGCTTGAATGTTTTAATTTAGCTTTATTTAATCTAAAAAAGGGAAGACTGATGACAGGTTTTCAAAATGTAAAAGCCTACATTCTCCTTTTTTTTGCTCAAAGATAGAATTTTAGGTCAGATATTAGGGAAATCTTCTAAAGTCATAAATTCATGTTAGTATAGAAATCTGTCAGCTAAAGGGTTTAGGTAATCTCCTTCACTAAAGCTTTTAAAGAAAATATAGATTTTTTAAGATACTCTAGATTTATGTATGCTGCCTCAGCACAGAGAACAATAAGGAATGACCCCTTCCAGTACAATATATTTATATTATGTTATGGCATAGTCTTACATTCCTGAATACACCCCACCCCCCCACCCCCCCCGTACTTCTTTGCTAAACTGAAACCTCCAGGTATTAAACTACATCTGGAGAAAATGTTATCAACATTAAACATATCATTAAGAAGTTGCCGAGTAATTTTCATAGCATAAATTAAATAAATTTCACTTCATGTTGAATAGTCCCTTTTTATGGCTGCTCATTTTCCTCAGTGAATTCACTTAAGCAACCTACACAATACTGTACCTCTGGACTAAATATGGTTATTATAATGAGAAAACTTGCCGTACAGTATCCCTCTATTAAAAAACAAAGCCACTACAATGGCTAGCCACAAAATCTCAGCCCTCATGGACTGCAAGGCAGGTTAAAGTCACTCACATCTAGTCTATACATGCTGAAGTGAATGTGGAACTGATCAGAACATGTTGGTCAGACATTATGCACCTGATGCCATGTTACTGCAATAAGAATGTATTTTCTTGTTTTACACACAATATTGAAATTAAAGTGACTAATTTAAGAGATATTTACCCAAATATATATTTGTCAAGACTCTATCATCTGTTCTTTGTTTGAATATTTTAGTCTTTTCTGGATTTGGAATACTCTTCAGCAATCCTCTGAACCATGTTCAAGGGTTGTAGATAATCCTACCCTGCTCCTGAATCTAATTAATGGCTACTTGCAGAAATGATCTTTTTTTTTGGAGAAAGGAAAGGGCTCATACAGGGTAATAATACTCTGATCTAACTGTGAACCATCTGCTCCATAGCTTTTCTAAATATTTACAAGTAGTTTTTCAAACCAGGAAAAAAAAAAAAAAATGGGTAAGAAACAAAACAAAGGATAACACTTAGATAATACAGTGATGCAAACCAAATAGGTATAAAATGTTATCTCTGTTACCATTCCATCCTCCAATAAGTTAAGGGAAAATGTATGATTAGATAACCTGATTACTTACAATCATCTCATTCACTGGCCTCGTGCTATGGGAAGTTTGGAATTATTTAACCTTTTGTGATTTGTCCACTGACACATGAGGTACAAGGAATAGATGAGACAGGAGAGAATTTGGCTTACAGGAAAGGTTTAGTTTAGATCTTTGTTAAAAGCACTATCTTTATGGTTGATAGAGAAGTCTGAAACAAAACCTAACCAGAAGAAACTGGGAGAGTAAATTACTAGGAGTGGGAAGCAATTCTGTCCCTATTCTCTTGGTCAAGATCTGTTGATGTGATTGCTTAAAAAAGTGAATAAATTTGTGGACAAAGAAAAGTGATTATCTAAGTTACAGTGTGTATTTTCCCAAGCAGATGGATGCTCACAACAAAGGATAGCATATTTCTGGTGTCTTAGGACAGAGATTGTAAACTGTAGTTTTCTTGGGTTGATCTTAAAAGAGGGGAATGTGTGCTTGTGTGCTATGGTAGGAATTTGCAAGTGTCAGAAAAAAAGTGGGAACCGCAGCTGCTGACTCTAATAACCTTGGGATACCTTTGAACAATATCTCTATACAATTAGCATAGAAAGGGTAATAAGCAAAGAGTTTGATTTCAAAGGCAAGGGCATATCTGAAACCATGCTACTGTATTTTACCTTGAACAAGTCCTCCATCCCAGTCAGTTAGACATATAAGATGAAGAAGATGATCATTTTGCTGTGTTTGAGATATAATAGTGGTCTTATTTCCAAGTTTGTGACAAGGATCAATAACTACATGGGAGAGCCTTTGCTTTTTGAAGTTAGACTTTGAGTGTGGTCATCAAGAGCTCACATGGAATCAGTGGAGGTGATGACTTGTGGGTCTAAGTGAATGATTGACTCTCAAGTTGGTGTACAGATCCATAAAGCCAAAACCACAGCTAATGACAGAATGAGACTTGCTATTGAGACATGCATTTTGAAAAAAAGAGGGGGCTTTTTTTTTCTTTTCTTCTTGTGACCTGTTTTTGAGGGCAAGATACATAAGTTTGGATTAAATCTTGATCACTGATAAATTACAATTTTAGTAGAAGTGTTCCAGACCTTTGGGGAAAGCAGAAAGAAAGAGAGGAAAGGGGAGAGAGAGAGAGAGAGAGAGAGAGAGAGAGAGAGGATGTTTAGTTATAAGGTTGAAAAAAAAAACCAAAAAACCAAAACAAAACAAGAACACATACTTTAACAATTATTTCCAATGTCTTAGTGTTACTCATATTATAAATAGGCAGACCAAGTAAAGTTTTTTTAAAAAGTATCAGTGAGATAATCTTCCTCAAATCTCCATCCTTTACAGTATTCCTTGTGACATTTATCATCAGGGTCCTCTCTTCCAGTACAGGCAGACTTTTAATATAGCACAACAGTGCAGCAGCCTACAGTAAGGTGACCAGCACTGGAAGAATTTGGGCAATACTAGAGGTGGGTTCTAAGCTGTCACAGTCTTTCACCAGCAAATGTTGACCCTAAGAAGGAAAGGGAAATGATGGACTAAAACCAGACTGGAAAGCAAGGGATGAGATGACAGCCCACTGAAAAAAGTTTGGATTGCTCAAAAGATGTACAGTTCATTTTCCTGATATTTCTATAATATTAAAAGCCATTTAGATCATATTCCATGTATCTTTTATTTTTTTTTTTCTAAGAAACCCTATGCTATTTTCCAGGTTTTTTCTTTCATATTTATAAACCAAATCTGATTGGTAAAGAAATACTTATTTCTCATAAGCAATCAAAAGTGTTAAGGAAATTAGTGAGCATCTTTCTCTCTTGTCTTTCTCCTAGAGTATTTCCTATGATAATTTCTTTTAGCAGAGATGTGTCCATTGGCTCGTATCAAATGAAATGTGGGCAAAATTAAATTATCTTAATCTTACATTTCTGTTTTTATGGTGGATGACAAATGCATTTGTTATATGAGTTTTTCTCAAAGGAGGGAAAGAATGAGAGCAAGCAGACACTCAGATGTTTTTTCAGAGTGAGTGACAGACTATATTACTTATTACTCCTGTGAGGTATGGTGCAGTTGCTTTATCCCTGTGGCTTCCATACAGCTTTCCTACCATTTTGCAGATGTTCCTATTTTCTTTTTGGAAAGTTAAGTAGTAATTTGGTTTCAGGGCTAAATCAAACCAGTTTTTCCTGAGTAAAGAACTGCAGATGTTATAGAGAAGAGCTTTCATATACATTTGTGGGCTATTATCTCTTAAAGATTGGGAAGACAAAGCCAAACTCTTCTTGTTTCATTTCTGAGTGGTAGGGGGTAAATATTTTCAGCCCCTTCAAGAAAAATACGTAATGCCATGTAAGCCTAAACTAGATATTGGTCTCATCTGGCAGCTGCACATGATATGGCTTGAAAGGCATGTTTCCAGGCATGTACACAGTGAGCGAGGGACTGAACAAGACTCTAGGCGATAAAGCTAAGACCACCTACAGTGTAAACTACAAACTTACCACCAACAGGGTTTTATGCAACAGCTGGATCATTCACACCTTATTGTATTTTTCTTCCACTTGATACATTTCCAGCTGAATCACTGGAAACAAGCAGAGAAAAAGAGAATGTTTCATCTTCGTGTCTTAATCTTTAGGGAGGTTTCTGTCTTTTGCTAATTAGTCTCACAGGATGCTATGGACTATGAAAAAAATGTAGTAACATTTCTAATTGCACAAATGTTTTCCTGATATTTCAAGATGGAAAAATACCAGAATCCACCTTCTGGATTTTCATGCATTGAAACTGTTAAATGTTTGGAGTAAGGATGCACCCAAGACAGGCTAACCCTTGCCAAATGCTTCATCCCCAACAGCAGACATGCTTGAAGTCTGGACCTAAATGTTGAGCTCCCATCTGTGTGCACGGCCATCTCAAAGGCCTGACAAACCTCACCTTTGCCAGAGACTGTCAAAGCAAGACCACACCGGGCAGGGGTGGTCACCCCATATTCAGAGAGCCTTTGCTGGTGAGATCTGTCTATTTGGTGCTGCTTTGGGGTGTGAAGTCTTGATCACCTGGGAGTGAAAAGTGGTGACTAGGACTGATTGTGAGTTTCCACAAGATCTGGTATGATTCTGGCCTCAAAAATGCCAACACTGTTGTGCTCATATTGCCAGTGTGAGCTGCTAGAGGCAGGTCTCTTATTTCAGGAATATTTAACTCTGAGGCAATCTCATAGCAAGATGTTGCCGGGACACTGAGGGCATTTACAGGTGTTACTGCTCCTGTCTACCCCTTGGGTGGGCGACATCAGCCCCTGTCTCAGAGATGTTTCAGCAGGGTCAGTTTCCAGCGCCCCACAGCCCTGCCCTCCTGGCCATGGGCCCCACCAATATTGGCCCACCTGTGGGCCCATGTCCTAGCATCACATTGGATTGTCCCCAAGGAGGTGCCCAATGCCTGGGACTGGGGCTTCCAGAAGGGCAACACAAAGGATGCTAAGAGCTGCTGCTGTGGGGCACTAACGTCAGTGGTGTTCATATAAGGACATGACTCTTATGAGTGACAGAGGTCTTCAAGCAAATCCTTCAAGCTATCTGGATAAGCCCAATATTGTAGCATAAACCCAAATACCCAGTGGTTTTGTGTCTATTTGGTTTAGGTTGCACTGGGAGAAATGCTGGTCTGGTAAGGAAAAGACTCTTCTGAATAACCTGTACCCTAGAGAGTGTCCTGAAAACATGAGTGACAGAGCAAGTTAGCTGGTCAGCCATTGAACCATCCTTAGTGCTCTTCTGAACTAAAACTGTGCAGTGATAGCATGTAAGCCAGAGATGTGGCACAGCAGAGGATGGTGCTTAGTCAAGGAGGGAGGTGGAAACGGGGGTCCTGGATGGTGCTTAGGTAAAGGGGGTGATCCCTGTATATGAGAGAGAAATCTCTGTATGCCAAACCCATTCATCTAACTCCTTAGGAGCTTTTGAAAATCTTCAGGCTCAGAAGCACTTAAATGAATTCTGCCTTTTCAGGCTATTTCTAGACTAATTTCTAAGATTATATATTAGCAATCACTTATTTTAGTAAAATGTGGCACTCCAGTAGAATCGTTTCAGAGGTGAAACCTCTGCAGTAAGTCAAATAATGGAAACAATGTGTGGAATGAAACTCTACACAAATTAAAAAAGGCAACACTCACTGAAAATCATGAGAGCAGTAAACATTTTCTCCCTTTATTGCCTTGAAGCACAAGAAAAGAAGCAAGCTTTACAAATATTAAATACATCTTATAAAGAAATTACTCAGGCAAAAACTAAACACCAGACCTGGGCAGGGGTGATTTCACTGTGAAAAAAACATATACTTTACTGTACAGCCACCTTTTTCTGATAGAAATAAACCATCTGTCTTTCATATCTTGTTTTCTTTCAACTTTGTAACAGAGTTATCAAAGCTTCACAGGAAATATGAAATTGATGGAAATGTTTCTGTCTAGTCATCCTGTCCAATGGCCGAAGGAAAAAAATTAAGAAGTTGGCAGAGAAAACAATTGATCTGCGACAATGACATTATTACTTAGGAAAAAGCCCTTGCCCTTGAGACAAAAAACAAATGCATGAAACGAAATGCTGTTATTTAGTGTATCATAGTAGAATGGCAAGACCCTTGCTAAGTACAGATAGTACCATAAATCTCAAATAAAACTTCAGCTTCTTTTTAATTTCTTTTAATTTAATTTGTCTTATTTCCCCTTTCAGTTTAACTAACTTTTACTTGAGAATCAAGATTTTTCACTCTAGTTGCTTTTCCCCATAGGTTTAAAAGCTCATGTTGCCTTTTACAATTGTTTGGAGTGTGTTCCTCCTCAGAGGCAGGGCAACACTGCCATCGTAACCACAGGAGAGTTTATAATCAGGTGAGGTGCACCACAAAGGCATGTTTGTAGATCATAACAATAATTGGATTTACCAAAGACATGTTTGCAGGACTTTTTGAATGGGATTGCGATGTCTACAGCAACCAGAAAGAGGAGCTAATATCTGCACAAGCCTGCTTGAAACACTGTATGCACAGTGAAGCCTGATATCCTCAAAATATTAATGACAATATTCAGATTCAAACAGGTTTTTCATCAGTATTACTATACCATGACTGTATGTTCAGTAGTTGGAGACGGACCTTTTGTTTTCAGTTAGGTCATGAAACCTGTGTGACATGTTAAACTGCAGGAATTCATTGCCTCTGTTGTATCGGATGTTTATTTTCATGATTTTTATATAACTACTTTGTATTAATAAGTATGTATTTATGTCATCAAATCTGGCTGCTGATCTAGGTCTGGGTGAAAATTCACAGACAGAAGCTGTGGTGGCAAGGATAAATAGCAACTCCAGCTAACATGGCCTCTGCACGTTTGAAGTCACCTCCTTCCAGGCACTTGCTGTCTTCAAAGCTCCCAGTTTCTGAAATAATGTGTGACTCCTGAATACATTTTGGAGAAACAATACTGAAAAAAGATGATAATTGTAAAACAAATTATGAGAGCACAAATGTAGAAAATCCTTTAGACATCAACAGTCACATGAACAGGGTGCTGTTAGCTTTAACTCTTTTTATAGTCAGGTTTTAAAAGTCCGAACTTCAGCTTCTGAAGGAACATGTGGAAATTCAGTAGGTATTTTTATGGACTTCAATACTTTGTCTAATTTTGTTCTGATTGCCATTCACTGTATAACCTTCTCATCTCTGGCAACACTCAAGATCAGGCTGGACAGAGCTCTGAGCAACCTGATCAGATGAAGATGTCCCTGCTCATTGCAGGGGAGTTGGACTAGATGACCTTTAAAGGTCTCTTCCAACCCAAACTATTCAATGATTCTAATCTTCTCTATCTACTCCAGTAGAATAAAATAATATCCTTCTGAAACATTCCATATGATGAATTAACTGTTGTTTGGCATAACATTAAACAGAGCTGATGGCAGTACTGTTACAGCTAGTCTTTTTTTTTCTGCTGGATTTCAAAACGCTTCACCGGGGAAGTTAGTGCTGTTTTACAGACGGTGAAACTGAGGTACAGAGAAGGAAGTGACCTGTCTAAATTTGGAACTTTTGTCTTTTAACTAATCTCTCTTTACAAGACTATATTTTTAAAATATTTTCCTCACAAATCTTTTACCTTTAAAGGGAGAACAATGTTAGGAAAAAAAATAAATCTAACACAAGGCAGATTATTGTGACCTGGTTTTAGTTGGATGAAGTTATTTCAGACACATAAAAATACATCTAAATTGGGGTTAAATTTAAGTGAACTAAACAAAAACAACTTGCACATCACATATTGTTTTATTAGTCTACAAGACTAGATTTAGCTTTCATGTAGCCTCAGGTTTTATTGCTGGTGAGTTAGATTATCTAAATAGATTTTTGCCCATAGCACTTATGTCTGCAAATCAGCTCTGACCAGACCTGACCAAAAAATTATTCTTATCAAATTTCTCTAAGTGAAGAATTATAACTTCAATAGCTTCAGCTCTAATTCTTAGAAAAGGCTGTTACTATCAGGAAACCTGCACTCATTTAGTGTACATTACTGAATAGGATTTGTCTAGAGGCCAAAAGCTTGGGGAGCAGCTCCTCTGATATAAAGGCTGTGATCTGAGATAAAGTGCCAGAGCTCAGCAAAGCAGGCTCTCTCTTCTCTTCCAGTGGCTTCTGCAGATGACACTTCAACAGGGCATGAGCTGTCTAGGGACAAACCTTGTGTCAGATTCCCCGTTGGTCACAAGCAGGTTTTGAAAGCTTTATATTTTGTCTGCTCCGGCAGGAAGGGGTGAGGATCTTTTTTGCTTGGCTGAAGGAAAAAAACAGGAAGAGAAGATACATCAGCCATAGGATCAGAAAGCAGCTTGTGCTCTTTTAAAAGGCTTAATATTTTTCAGATATGTTGAATGATTGCTCACAGATCCAACTGAAATCACAGGACAAGCATCCCCAGGAAATCAGCCCTTCTGCTGCCTTTGCACCTGCATGTGCTGCTTGCTTGACCTCTCCAGCTGACAAAAGCTTGACACTTTTATTTGAAATAAGTTTCAGTCCTGCCATCCTCCATACTGAGGAATATGTCAGCAAGAGATTACAAACAAAGCACCTTTTCAATTCACTTTTAAGGCTGCCTTGTGCTTTTCCAAAAGATTGAAGTCAGTGATAAAACCTCAGGAAACTAATCAAAGTACAGACCCCACTTCTCCAGAGCTGGCAATAGGCACAGAAAGTTCCCTGCATACAGGAGTGCAGTCAGTGACTTAGCTATCACTGCACGGGGATTGATTAGCTGAATCAGCTTGGCAGGGATATGATTGTAATCTGAAGAGACCTGGGAATTTTTTCAGAGGATGAGGCAGAGCTGTAATTATGCTTCAGTTTGGTATAAAGAGTCCCTCTTCTCTTGGAATTTGATGTAAGACAATAGAAGTGCAGGTGAGATCATGTCATTGCAGTACAGAGATGTGCAGAGAGTTGCAGAGATGTGCAGAGAGTTGCAGAGATGTGCAGAGACATGCAGGCTGTGTGAGTGACCACAGAGCAGGGCTCTCTCCTCTGCTGAGGGAGGACGAGAGAGAGTGCTCTGGGGATAACAGTGCCTAGGCACAAGCCTAGCAATACCTAACAGAATCATAGCTATACATAGAAATCTATGAAATAGAGAGGATGGGAGGCAAAAAGAACCACAGTGCTTGAAAACATACTGGTCATTTATTTCCAGCAGAAAGCTCAGTGTTCAACTGCAGAACAAATATAAGTGGAATACTCTCCAGAAGACCTTTTGCTTTAGCAAAGTACATATGGCTTGTTTTGAGGGTGTGATGCATGCTCTTCAGAAACAGGCTGCAAGGATGTGTGTTAGGGACATGCTGAGCAATGACTTAGGTGTGGCAAGGGAAGGGTTTCACCAACAGCTCCCCTCCCTGTCTTGCCTGACTTTCAGATTTGAGTCACAGAGGACACCTTTCTGTCAGGAGCCTGGCATTACATGGCAAAGGCAGTTCTGCCTCAGTGAAGTGTACTACTTTGCACAGAAGGTTTCAATTGCTGGGCAGCAAGTCTTGCTAAAAGGTTTGCTAAGTCTTTGGATATCAACCTAATATTAAAGAGAAACAACTGCTTGCAAACATCCGGATTTGAAGGTTTAGTTCACTTTTAAGAGGAGTTTCTATTTCCAGACCTTTCATAATTGTGAAACAAACAAATACATGGGCTTCAAGGTTTCTCTTCAAATTTAGCAGGCAAGGGCTTTCTCATGATATTTTATTCTTCCTTTTCCAGTGAATGTCAGCACAAATTTTCACAGTCATGTGAAAATTCAAAGTAAAATAACAGAGGAGGAAGAAAAATGCTGTCCAAACATTTCAGAATCTAATGCAATAGAAAGCATTATCATAGCATAATCTCCTTATTTGTAATGGGAACACAGAAACCTAAACTTAATTTTGATTCTTAGTTATTCCTGAGTTTTCCAATGTTTATAATTCTACATATGGCCTTTTATTGCCATTGATGTTTTGAAAATCACACCACGTTCTTGACACCAGTTTGGATCTCAGGCTTTGAGGTGCAGGATCCTACCAGCTCCCTTTGGCTGCTGCAGAACTTGAAAGTGGGCATCCATGCCACCTGGGAAGAGTTCTTCCTGGTAACATTATTGCAACACGGTTTGCCCGTGCCTTTATGTAGTGATTGGACACAGTAATAAAAGCATTTTTGAAAAATAAATGGAAAACTGTTTTGGAAATATCACAATTTCTGACTACAGTGTTGTAGACTTCCTGAATGTTTGTGCGTGAGGTAATCCTGGCTACACCTGGAAATGTTTGAAACCCTAAGTTCACTAATACAAGTACTCAAGAAAAGGAAAGTTAATTTTATATATCCACTTGATATTCAATACTGGTGTTATTTAAATGAATTATCCAAAAAAAGAAAAAAGGAAAATAAATCCACCATGTTAGTTGAGGCCCTGATTCAGACCCTCAGACATGCATAAAGGAAATTTTAGTGTTTGGAAATAGAAAGTAGGTTCTTTCTTGTTTTCTTGCAAAAAAATGTATGTGCATTTGATACTGCTCTGTTTAATAATAAAGGAGCTAAGATGACCAAACTTACTAAATGTCTCTTTTACATGGCTGAAGTCAGATGAGTGCCTAAAGTATTTAATCTCTGATAAATTAAATCACATACAAATATTTTAATGTATTTTCATGTTCTGCCATGAATCATTATGAATCAAGACTAAATTCTAGTTTAGCCTTTCTGTTTTAAACTTGATGGAATGCTCAATATTATAAATTATTTTCTCTAAAGAAAATATGCTTTTTTCATTTTGGAACAGAAAATTTATCTGTTCTTGGAGAAGTCTCATTTAAATTTTGGATTTTCATTTTGACTTTCCCATGTTCATTTGTAAGAATGAAAACATTTTGTGTATGAACATTTTAAAATTTGTTGAACAATAATTGGTTTATGCCAATATCAGTAGAATAGATGTTTCTCAAATTCACCTCTATTTTCAGTCAAAGAGAAAGACATAAAATCTTCCCATTAACTATGTAGGGGAGGTAATCTGTGCCTTCAAACCACTCAATGGTAGAAACAAAGTATTCGGGTTTGTTTCCTGTAGCTTGAAAATAATAGTGCCATTCAAAATCGGAATTAGAAGAGCAGAAGTAATGACCTTGTTTTCTAGTCATGGCTGACTAAGCTTTTGAGAGACATTCATCTCAGGAAACTAAAATTTAATGCCTGTTACAAGCCGGGGTGCTAAGAATTTCTTTCATTTTAACACCTTGAAAGTTGAGGCTTTTTTTTTATTTTATTCAGCATCTGCTCAGGAGTAATAGCATAGGACTGTATTAAAGAGACACATAAAATGCACTCAAAGCTATCTTGCAAACTGAGATACTTGTCCTGTGATTTGCTTTTTAGGTAGTTATTTTATTCTTACTATAATATCCAGAATAAAGGAAATGAAGCATTTGCACTCAAACTGTTGGCTGCTTTAATAATTTGTTTATCTAGCCTCCCTGGCCTCCTGTCTCATCCAAAGAATCTCCAAGGATATGACTGTAAATAAGAAGGAAGGTAGAAATCATTGAACTCAAAGCCCTAGGGTCAGGGCCTGGCTTAAATCACTACAAGAGGCTCTGAACTGCGATGTTGTCTCTGACTCCTCAGCCAGGGATATTGTTACTGCACCTGTCAAATCTAATTGGATAGAGAGATATAGACTGTAAAACTTTGTCTGCAATGCCCCTCAGAAGAACAGTAGAGGGTTGTATAAAATGTGCACCTTATATTTTTAATGTTTTCATAGAGAGCACCTACTAAAATGGCAAAGCTTTCCAACTATCTTTGTGTAATGACGCATTTCTGCCAGCTTTGTCAGATGAAAGGACAAAGGAAGTTGTTTAAACAACAGCCTTGCTAAAGAGTATTGCTTGCTATTTTTAGTTCAGCGGGTTCTCAGTCAAGTCTGGTATGGTCTCTTCAACCACTCAGTCCTTTCCAAGGAGGAAGGACCTTTCTCTCACCAGACAAGAACTCAAATAAAGTGAAGAAAACAAGGCACGATTTGCAGTTCACTAATGTTGCTTCATACCACTTTGGAGGACACATGGAGGATAAATTGAATCTAATCATACTTGGGTGAAAATAAAAGTTACACTGATCCCAACTATTTCCTCTAGTAATCCCTGAATTTATAAGCAAGTATCATAACCTGAATAAAACTGTAATGTCAGTTGTGATGTCCAGACTCTGCTATTAGATTTTATACATGTATTCAGTGATGTTGGGAACTGGCAGACAGAAATCAGTGTATTTTCCACAATGTACAATTTTTTAAATGAACGGAATAGTATTTAGATTCTTTTCTTGGCAAAATATTAATATAAAGAATGGAAAGAAAACATACAGAAACTGTTACATAACAT
Organism: Athene noctua; assembly: GCF_965140245.1. Taxonomy (NCBI): domain Eukaryota; kingdom Metazoa; phylum Chordata; class Aves; order Strigiformes; family Strigidae; genus Athene; species Athene noctua. Next base: position 86,837,081 of record NC_134037.1, on the reverse strand, counting down.
TTTGGAAATTTTTTTCTCTTCTAGGATAAAAGTTACTTTTAGGGTGTATATAATTTCATTTTATTGTGAATATGTGTTTGGAAATGAGAAAGGTAGTTCTTCAGAATTAAACCACTTTCACACTCCTGGTATTTAATCTTTTTTTCCCTCTGATTACACTTAGAATCAGTGGATTTCGGATGGTCCTTATCACATCAAATCTAGGAAAGGTTGGAAAAGATGAAAAAACAAGGGAGAATGAATAAACGTTTTTTTGTAACTGTCTTTTATTCTCTCCTGGGAAGCAAGGCCAGATATGCCCCAGAGAAGTCATGATAGCATAAATAAAGTTTATTTGGGAGCTAATTGTGTTAAGAAGGACAGATTTAGACAAAATAGTCATTGGTGAAAGAAAAAAAAAAACTTTGCATAATTAATCTGGTTCCAAATGCTTGGTATCCTACATGACTAAGCAATGGGTGACATTCAGAAAGAAAGAGTGATGAATGACAGAGAAGAATTATGAATTTCTAAGTAATGCTATCCAAAACGAAACTTTTTTTTGAACATAGTATTTCCAGCCTTTGTTCATTTAACAAAGCAGAGAGGAAAAACATATTTCTTTTGAGAGGAAGAATGGAGTATAGTTTAAAACTGTCACTTAAGGTCACTGTTGCAGTATAATGCAGACAGATGAATGAGGAAAAGATGTCAAATATTTCCCAAGCACCCATTCTGCTTATTTTGGAGAGAGGAGGGGAAAATGCATTTACACATCATTAGGCATGCCTTGTGGGCAGTCTGGAAATTACATGTATATGGAGTGTGTACATGCTACCTAAGACATCCTGCTCCTATTCAGCCTAATGCAAGTTTTGGTAGTGTTTAGCTATCTATTAATTTAAAAGGGTGAACAATATTTTCTTATGATCTGAATTAAAGAGGTGCACAGGAGAGTGAGGATGGCACACAGTGACAGGAGCATATTGAGAAGTGAAGAGAAGCAGAATTAAACTAAACAGTATGAAGTCAGGGGTACAGCCAGGAATTTTAGATGGAGCACTAGCTTATGCTGATGAGACACTGTACTCAAGTATATGATTTTTCAAATAAATCATTTCTATAGTAGCTGACTAAAAGTAAACAAAGCCATGAATATACTCAGCATAGCAAATGCATACCCTCGTTCTGAGGGCATGCATTGAAACAATAATGCTCTGGACAAATTTGTGTAAACTTGACTTTCACCCATGCTGAGATTTCAGTGTCTCAGTGCCCTGATAAACTCTGATGTGGCTTGTTTAGACCTGTGCATGGCAGAAAGTTCAAGGTCCTGAACCTTATGCAAGATTCTAAAAGAGGTAGATATGATTATATTCATTGCTGTCGTGTATAGCCTAAGCTGTCATTAGCCAGCAAAGATTACTCCTTTTTCAAAGAAGCTGATATACTAAGTGCTTGTAGATGAGATGAGCTGGACTAAATTATTCCTTTTCCTGAAACAGTGTCACTGGGTAATGATTATTTTCTAGGCTGTGCTGCCTTAGAAGATATTGCCCACAGGCTCTGCACCACCAAAGAATATTTACCCTTATATATGTTTTTTAATATATTTTTAACCCTGTCCAGCTTCATATGATTTAAAGAAATTACACCTTTAGCTTTATGGAATGGCTTTACAATATCAGAAAACCTGGAGCCCTGTGCTCTAAGCAGCACAATTCCTGGAAGCCTAATCTTCTGCTGCCAGTGCTTTCTGGGAATACTACATATGCTCTACTGACTTAAATAATTTTAGATGGGAAAGACTTGCCTGTAGTCTTGCTTTTCCCTCCAGGGCAGAAGTGTTTCTGTGTAACATGCTATCATAAAGGTCAAAGGGAATGTTAATGTCAGCCACTTCGTCTCATACTGTGACAAACTGGAGAATTTCATTCTGCATCACACATAAATTTCAAAACCTAGAGAACAGTCTTATGGAAACTTTGGATTTAAAGGTTTCAGCTGCAAAATTAACTGTCATACCTTATAATAAAAGGATGATGACCAGTCTAATTTAAGAAAAAAAATAAGGTTACTGCTTTCAATTAATTGCTGAATAAGAGCCTGGGGAGTCAAACTTTCCACTGTGAGTCTGAGCTCACTATATGAATTATTTTTATATTCTATAGATTGTGTGTATGATGCACCAGGAGAAGAATAGAAAGAATATGCCATTCAGACATCAATTTTCCAGATATATTAAAGGAAGTTCTTCTGCAGGGAGCACCATCACTCTCCTGAGAGCTTTCCAGGAACAGCCAGGAACTACAGCAGGTACCATCTGAACTCCCCAACATGCGAGAGCTATGGTTATAAAGGAATCACAGCTGACTGCCAACAGCTTTTGCTATCAAGATCCTGACATGCCACTAGCTCTCAGTTTACACTCATGTTAATGTCTTCTGGCAGATGTGCACAATGCTATGTGAGCATTTACTATAGGGTTTATATCTGCAATTGCATAGCCTGTGGTTAATAAGACCTTGGTCTGCAGTTTCATTTATTTTCATCATCACGGGCCATCCAGTAACCAGAGCTGTTTAAATGTGCAGGATTCCAGTGAGGTTTAAAATTGTCTGAATTCAGTTATTCTTTCTGCTTCTTCCTCTCCAACAGCACTTTTTTTCTTTTTCTTCACTCTAAAATGAGCAGTCTTTCAAACCTTGTGAAAAAAGCTATTTTAAATGCACTGCAGAGATGAAAAAGCATCCTACAAACTCTTCTCTTTAACAATATCCTCATGAAAATATAACACAAACATTCACATTGACAAAAAAAAATGTATTTATAGTGATTGAATTTATCTCAGTTCCAAGGATCCAGTATGTCAATAATAATATTATTAATAACAAGAATAATAGTAATAGTAATAATAATAACAACAGTAGTAGTATTGCTACTTCCTCCTATATAAAGCATTTTTTTCATTTCAGCTTGCTACAACCTGCTGACATTTCCAAAAACCAATTTAAATAGCAGTGCCTTCTCATGAAAATAAATGGAGATTAATTTCATACATATGGGAAGAAAAACAGCATTAAGGGATTAAGTTGCTTCAAATATCCATTACTGTTAAGTGACATTCACTGTTTTTTTTTTCCTGCAAGTCACAGTGAATTAAATTAGCTTCAGGCTACAAGGGTAGAAAATGTGCTGCTTTTGGCTGGGATAGAGTTAACTTTCTTCATAGTAGGTAGTATGGGACTATGGTTTGGATTTGTGGTGAAACAGTGTTGATAATACAGAGATGCTTTCCTTATTGCTGTGCAGTGCTTACACAGAGCCAAGGCCTTTCTGCTCCTCACACCACCCCACCAGCGAGTAGGCTGGGCGTGCACAAGAAGTTGGAAAGGGATACAGCTGGGACATCTGACCCCAATGACCAAAGGGATATTCCATACCATATGACATCATGCTCAGTATATAAATCTGGGAGGAGAAGAAGGAATGGGGGGACATTTGGAGTGATGGCATTTGTCTTCCCAAGTAACTGTTAGGAGTGATGGAGCCCTGCTGCCAAAAGACAACTATCAGTGGTAGCCTTTGTGGCTAGGTGGATTTAAAGAATACATAAGTATTTACCTGGCTGTTGTATCTTGTGTAAAAAAAAATATCATTATGATCCATGCAGAGTTGATAGTCAAATCTCAATCTCATGTTTTTCTACAACAATGAATGAAAATAAATGTTTGTAGCAACCCAGCTCTCAGCTGAGATCTGAATGCAATATCCCTCTTCTTCCCAGTTACCTATGTGTAAAAGCAAATGTAATTTACAGAAATAAGCCTAATGGTCTCACATGGTTGCATCTAATACACAGCAGTTTCCTATTATAAGTAAAAAAGGAGCTGTTCTTTTTAACAGCTTGATGTTAACTGGTCTATTGCATACAAATTGCTTATGTGTGAAATTAGGGAACTTGAGCTGTGACATGCTGTGTGGCGTAGTGAGAAATCTAGGAGTCCATGTATTGTCACCTGAAAGTTTAGGGGAATTATACATGTAACAAAAAAATCCCTGGGATTCTTTCAAGACTTGGGCTACTTTGTCCTGAGAAAAAGACAGGAATTAGTAACTCTACATAGCAGGACTAAATAAACCAGGGGTACCAGGTTATGTGGTAGAGAGCTCTGGCAGAGCTCTGAAGGATGGCTTTCCCTCTGTGGGCATGTAGACCTCCCATCTGCAGGGTATATTCTCAGATCAGAGAACAGAAATGTCTGTTACTAAAAGTCAGTGGGAGAGTATGAAATTCCTAATCTACTAGCTGGTGCAAGTACTTTTTTATGTAATTCATTGGTCTCTCAAAAATTCAGACAGAAGTTTTAAAGTTTTCCTTTAAAATTGAAAATGGGTATTTGCTGCATCTGCATCATGGACAGGCAGATGCACAGCACTGAGGCTGGCAGGAGCATACTCTCCAAAGAGCAGAGGTCTGTGACTCCACTTCCCTGTAGGACAGAATCACAGAATCATCTCAGTTGGAAAACACCTTGCTGATCATCCAGTCCAACCATTAACCTAACACTGACAGTTCCCAACTACACCATATCCCTCAGCGCTATGTCGACCCGACTCTTAAACACCTCCAGGGATGGGGACTCCACCACCTCCCTGGACAGCCCATTCCAACGCCAAACAACCCCTTCTGGAAAGAAATCCTTCCTAATATCCAGTCTAAACCTTCCCTGGTGCAACTTGAGGCCATTACCTCTTGTCCTATTGCTTATTACTTGGTTAAAGAGACTCATCCCCAGCTCTCTGCAACCTCCTTTCAGGTAGCTGTAGAGGGCGATGAGGTCTCCCCTCAGCCTCCTCTTCTCCAGACTAAACACCCCCAGTTCCCTCAGCCGCTCCCCGTAGGACCTGTGCTCCAGACCCTGCACCAGCTTCGTTGCCCTTCTCTGGACACGCTCGAGTCATTCAATGTCCTTTTTGTAGTGAGGGGCCCAAAACTGAACACAGGAATCGAGGTGCGGCCTCACCAGTGCCGAGTCCAGGGGTAAGATCCCTTCCCTGTCCCTGCTGGCCACGCTATTGCTGACACAAGCCAGGATGCCATTGGCCTTCTTGGCCCCCTGGGCACACTGCTGGCTCCTGTTCAGCCGGCTGTCAATCAATCCCCCCAGGTCCCTCTCTGACTGGCGGCTCTCCAGCCACTCCTGCCCAAGCCTGTAGCGCTGCTGGGGGTTGTTGTGGCCCGAGGGCAGCCCCCGGCATTTGCCCTTATTGAAACTCCTCCAGCTGGGCTCAGCCCATGGCTCCAGCCTGTCCAGGTCTCTCTGCAGAGCCTCCCTACCCTCGAGCAGATCAACACTCCCACCCAACTTGGTGTCATCTGCAAACTGACTGAGGGTGCACTCGATCTCCTTGTCCAGATCATCAGTACAGATGTTAAACAGGAGTGGCCCCAAAACTGAGCCCTGGGGGACACCACTCATGACTGACCACCAACCAGATTTAACTCCGTTCACCACAACTCTCTGGGCCCGGCCATCCAGACAGTTTTTTTACCCAGCAAAGCGTGTGCCCATCCAAGCAATGAGTAACCAAAAGGACAGCTTTCTCTTCTCTCTCCCAAATGAACTTGCCGACATGATTTATCTCTTTGTCGGGTGAAATACAAACATAACACATAGAAACAGCCTGCTGTTGTGTTTCACAATCTGCATTTCTGCATTTCTCAAGGCTTTCACTAACACTCTGTTAGACTGCTTTGACTGTGAGATAGAGCAGTCCCATTTCACTTGTTTACAGACATTCACAGCATGTTCTGTAATGGCCTTCCTATGTGTGTGATGTTGCTCACTAGCTGAACATTTAGAAAAGGACCTATATTACTCTGTGAATAAAGTGTCCTTATCTCCAGTGGTGCAGGCCTGTGCCTATGGCAATGGAGCACTGTTGTTATAATACCAGTTCTGCCATTGTACCTGTGTCTTATCTAAAGGCTGTGTCTATTGTCTAAAGCATTATGAATTAATCCTACATATAAAAATCAATAAAGCAGACACCCTCTTCTATGATCCATAAAGGCTTCTTAGCACATTTACTCACCTGGTAACCAGCAAGGACCAGATAACTTTCTGTGGCTCAGTCATTAATGTCAGTCCCAGGTCTACTGACTACAAAGTGTTAATCAACCTTACATTAAATATTGATATGTCTATAATGAATCAACATACTTGCCTTTGAGTCAGATGTATTGAACATATCTTCTAATATGCAGGAAATGACAAGTTTACAGTCTGTCAGGATCCGGTTAGGAATCAATGGTTGAGATTAAGATCCATAAAGTGTATCAAGGCTACAATTGTGATTCTTAAATTTTAATTAAGTATACAGCTAATGGTCTACAGTAAACGAGTTTTCTTCTTTTTAGAAATTGCTAAAAATCCATTATTCTCTTTTAAACAAAGCTGTGAAGTTACAGCTCTTAAATAAAAGTCTTAATATATTTTCATTTATCAGATATTGAATTATCTCTTGGATCTTCTACATCTGAATGTATTGAACTTTGAATAACCATTTTTATTGATGGGGCCAAAAATCCATATCAGTGAAGTGTTTATCACAGGATAACATGAGAAACTTGTATTTCTGTAAAAAGCTGAAACAGCTACTGAGCAAAAGAACTGCTATAACTTGCCAGTAAATTTGGTATTGCAAAGATGTTTCTATTCTCATTCTGCAGTTGAATTAGCAGTGAAGCAGAGAGAAAAAAGCATTTTCTTGATAGTGTTCACAAGTGACACATTTTGCTGGTCCTCTAAATTGCCTGTCAAATTAAAGAGCAAGTCTGAAAACTTCTGTAATTATCTAAACTATTAACTCTAACAAAGATTTACATGTCTCTCCTACCGTGCTAAAGAAGGGCAGTTTCAAATCATTAAACTTAAAACCATCCGAAAGATGCAGTTAACAACGTTGTAGAGCAAGACAGCTTGCTACAAACCACTCTAATAAAAATTCCCAGCCGAATCCTAAGGTTGACTTTAAACTATTCCACTGTATATAGACCGAACTCTTCTAGTCTCACCCTTTAAAACCAATGACACTCACCCTCATCAGATTAAATTAACAATTTATCAAAGCCAAAATCTCTCTCAGCACAGATTTGATATCAGTTTTTTCCATGACATAAGTGTGTTATACTTAGTGTATTAAAATATTGATTAGCCAAAGACCCAAGTATTAGATATGGAATTGATAATGAGTAAAATTTTGAAGATGTCAGAAGCTGACAGTCATTATCTCTCTTCCCTTTCAGTGAGCATGGACTAAATACTCTTTAAAATAACTTTTTAAATGTCATCCCCTTCCCATAGTTAAATTAATGCATTTATTATTTCCATATATTTGGTGTGGTTCAATGTGAAATTGTAGAGCACAACATTATTTCTGCAGTGAAGTGTATTGATAATACCAGACTGGGATTCTATGTAACTTTCAAATTTTCTCTGACTCAGTTTCTTCTACCTTTATATTTTTTAATTCATTTTTATAATTTATTTACTTGTTGCAGCAGAATCAGAACCTGATGGATTTTGGGGAATGCTTGAAACGACAGAAAACAGTTTCTGGTCAGTAAGAGCAAGTATTTATATTCGAAAAAAATGTTTTATTCAACCTGGAAACTGAAATATATTGTGTAGATGATACCTCATTAAAATGAGAACTTGGGAGAAGTAGCATTCATGAAGAATTATTCATGAAACTTACATGAATAATTTTCAGTATCAGTAAAGGTAATATGGGGAAAACTTATTAGTAATCCAATTAATATACTATAAAATAATTATTGTAAATTATGCAATCAAATTTAATGTAAAATTTTAATTACTTTCTTAAAAACAAATATGATAGCAACCTGCTTGCTAGTTTAAGACAGAATTGTAAAACATGGCATTATGAGTTTACATATAAGAACCACGGTCTTGCAGATAGGTTAATTTCGTTAACGGGATGCCAAGAGAAACAGACATTTTCACTAAAGCAACGCTGCAGCAGACTGTCTGCATCAAGATATAGATGTGAAATTTGAATTAGAATTTAATTAGCTTTTTTCTAATTTCTAATGCCAAAAATAACAAATATGTCTGATTAAAATTAATGATGATATATTAAACAAGTGAAGGTTATCTAATTGCAACTCCAGTTTAAACAATGCCTGAATTGCCTAATCAAAAATTTTATGCCTCTTGCCTAAATGGTAGTTGTTTATGAATTGCTGCTTTACTGCTCTGATTGCCCTTCTTAAAGTTCAGTAAATTATCAAAGCTCAGAATGCATCAAGTGCACAGCAGATGTAGATGAGCCTGCCTTTGTTATTGGAGCACACAAGGAATTGTTTTTGCTATGAAGAAATGGAAATGTTTTGCAAACAATGACATCTCCATGGTTATTCATGTAATGCTACCTTTGTTCTCACTAATGTAAATATACACATCATGTTATTTCAAAGCATGCAGATGGCATTTTGAGATTACTAAAAGACCCAAAATAAAAACAATGCATAGAAGAATGTAGGATAGCAATATAAATATGTAGTTAAACATTAATCATAGTGCACTGCACACTAAAGACAATCAGAAAACATATTTCCAAACTGATGTAAGTTGAGTTTGAGTCAATCAAAATTATTTATTTCCATTTCAATTCAAATGCTTTTAAAATTACTTGTAAATTAGAAGTCATTCATATTTTTTCAAACAAAGTTACTACTGACATTTCACAAGGAAAAATCCAGGTCTTCAATAAGGTATACTCCATTGGAAATATTGCTTTGTCAAGTATTTTCTTTCTACTGTCTATTTTTTGATTTCCGGGTCTTCACTTGGATGTCTAATCTTATTTACCAGAACACTTTGACTTGTCCTGTACCGATACTTACCTTTGAATGAAAATGTCTCACTGTGTAGGACAGACTCATATTAATACTTAACATATCTTGTTCATACAAGAACAAGAGGCTAAGGTAAGAATCTCCACTTTTACATAAACTTCTGGAGCGCAGAAAAAGATGTATGTATGTATGAGCTTGGGATTTTTTAGTTTCATGCAGAAACAGAAATACCAAAATAGAGTGTGAGTTATTTCTGGATATTTCACCCTTGCGAAACCTAGAGTTTTATTGCAACATTGCTCACAAAAGTACAATCTGAAGCTAGTTCTCATGTCATGTCCTGTCATGTCATGGCTGTGGCTGCCTCAACCGCTTTGGTGAGCTCTTCAGAGTGATTTCCCAGCCAATTCATCCACTCATATGGGAGAATGTCCAGTGTAAAATAGGCTTTGCAATCCTCCGCAAGAAGGGCCGTACTCAGTAATACCTGTTAGGAGGTGCTGTGATCGTCAGTCACAGTGGTGCAACTGGTCAATGAATACAAGTCCATATCACTCTGCCCCCAGGTGCCACGCTCCATGTTCAGACTTGAAGAAGTGGAGAGAAGCTTCTTCTGGCATCCAGCCACCGATGTGCAAAGGTAACTGGATCATGGTGTGTGATGCTTGGGATCTTTATTCAGATCACATGCCTGTACTGTACCATTTAATTTGGAATTACAACTAATATATTTAAATAATACATATCTAGAGATATGGTGGCTCTGGCTACTAAAATAATAATTACATTTTGCAGCTTCTTACTGGATGTTTGTTGCGTGACTGAACCCCATAATTCTTTGCCCTCCTCTGAGAGAGTAGAGAATGTAAGAAGGAAGTCAGAGACAAAAGCAAAAAGAAGGAGAAAAAGAAGCAAGACAGACATAAAATCAGATTATGAGGAACATACTAATGCTGAAAAAATATGAAATTTCGTGGCCAAGAGGCACCATTCTTTACCAATGAGCAATGACAAATACTCTGGAGGTTTTAAAATCACTGTACCATGGTGTTTAAAGTATACTGGTAACCGAATCCCTTTCCAAGGATTTAACTGGGGGGATTGCTTTCCTGACAATAGTATTCAGATAACAAAAGCATATACTCAGTAGCATACTATCAGAGCATCCTCTCTAATCTCTTCTTCATCATTTTTTGCCTATGACACTGTGTCTAGTGGTATTTGTGTTTACTAAAGTCTACTGGAATAAAGTTGCCCTTGCCAGTAGTTGTAATTAAAGTTTGATTGACAGGGGAGGATATTTATGCCAATAGATGAAGCTCTGTAGATCCAAAGCAGAGTTGCAGATTCTTCTGTCAGCTTTACTGGATTTAATTCAGCATACATAATATGACTTTCTAGTAAATCTCTTTAGTCTTCCAGTGAGGTTTATATAATCCGACTATATAATGTATTAATTAAATGTCATGCATATGTATTAATGTAAACTTCAATGACCTGTTCCATGTGAATAAATACCCTACCTTCTAAATGTTGTGACCAATTTAATGTCATAGAAAATTGTACAAATACTAACATCTTTTGAAATATGCATTTTTAATGAATGTTAATATCTGTCACACCACTATTGTTATCTTTGTCTATTTCACATAGACAAATAGACACATTCTATTTCACTCAATTGCTGTGATGAGAAATAAGGATGGTTTTGGAGAACACCCAGCTCTATCTTCAGTTCATCTGGATGCCAAAGGGGAGGACTCAGTCTGCTCACACTGGGTACACAGACACCAATAACACATCTCTTCAGAGATTCTCTCTCTGACTAGAGCTGCTGTGATGGATCTGGGACTACCATGTTTAATTTCACTGTTATTCTTATGCCTAAAATATTTATTTTAAATTTCTAGATGAAGCATTAGATTTAGATGTAGTCACAAAGGGCCATCCTCTCAACAATGAGGTAGGTGCAGTTTTCACTACCTTCTCACTCCAGAGTGGTGTGCTGTCTGTGGTCTGTAGGCTGTCCCCTCAGGAGTGTGTAGAAGACACTGAAATGTGCCTCCTGATCCAACAGCCAGTTCCCATCCTCTTTGCTGAAAGTGAATAGTGAGGATGGATTTGGCCACCTAGATGGATACAAACCACTGTTAGCCACCTTACCAAATCTGGAATCAGTCACAGATCTTGTAATTAGGCCTTGTTGTTAACCTACAGACATTCAACTGACTTAGTCCTCTTAGGTGAAATGAAGGCAAATGGCTCAGAACAACTACAGCAACAGTCAGTGGAAACCAAGCAGCTGGGAGGCCAAAAGTCCAGTCAGATCAAGGGTAACAAGACGTAATGGCAGACCACAAGGGAAGATGCTGAGGTGGGCCCTGACTCCTAATTTTCCCTGTGGGTACCTCTTGTAATATGGTGTGACGGTGTGAACTGCCAGTCTGCTGAGACTGGGAATGGAACAGGTAAGTCCTTGCATAAATGTCCAGACCCCAGTGCTGGGGCTGAAGTACTCTTTTTGAAAAGTGAACTTTGCAGATGTCAAAAGCACAGACTCGTGGGTATGTGTTCCTACATTACCTAGCCACTTTTGAAGCGCTTTCCTGACTGTCACAAGACTAACAGGAAAAGGAAGTAGGTCTGAAGGTGATACTCCCATTTTGATATGGTTCTACATGAATCTAGTTTATGATGACCTGAAGATATAGGAAATATATCTTAAAATCACACTGAAGAAACAGAGGAAGATTGGATTCCTTTGATTTTTCTTCATGATGCTGTAAACCACAGCATAAATAAATGCCTTTGAGGTCAACTTCTTAAAGAGGAGTATAAGGGAATATTCTGTCTGCATTGTCTTGGGAATTTAAAATCTGTTTGATTAGGCAATCCACTTAGCTGTGCTACAAAAAGCAGCTGCTAGCACTTCACAGAAACCTAAGCTTTGCCTGCTGCTGGTTATTTTAACATAAGGTTCTTCAACAGGAAAGAGTCTTGGCTAAGTTTAATAATTATATGTGTGTCCTCAGAGCAATAAATGGACATTATTAGAATTCACTATTTTAAAAAACTTTATTTTTAAAACTTGTGCTTTATAGTATCCCAAGGGAATCCACTTGGAGGATATATACCACTTTATATTGCATATACTGCAAAAATCATAACATAGTTGAATGTAAATAAAAAGATGCAAGGGTTTATATCTTGGTATAAGTAGGCAATTATGCTAGGATTTGCATTTAGAGAAGGAAGCTGATAGATGTAAAGAGGTAAAGATGACAAAGACTGCTGGTGTGGAGATATTAATTTTACCTAATAATATGTGATATAAAAGATAAAGAGGATGCGTTGAAGTCTGTCAATACAGACTATAAAAATGTGCATGCAGAGGCTATGGAAATTCAAGTTTAAAAATCCTACAGCTACATTTAAATTTGTCAGATTAGAATTTATTCCCTGTCTTGAAACTTGGAAAATAACATACAATGATAATAATAACTTTTTAGTTATCAAAACATGGGACATATCTGAAGTAGCTCAACTTGGACACATCTGAAGCGGCTTTAGAAAAAGAAATTGAGACCTAGAGACCTGAAGTGGCTCAAAATAGCACTTTAATAATGCCCTCTGAATACTAGTCACATTGTTTGAATCCCAGGCCCTGGTCTGCTCCCTGGGAGAAGCTGATCTGATCTTCTATGCAATTTAGAGGCAATAAGCACTACATTCTTGAACTCTCTGAATAGTTTTCTAAGGATGTCCAGATTTTCAAGCAAACTTGGTCAAGTGGCATGTAAACCTTTCATGATTTCTTCTTGCATTTCTTATTGAAACTAAAGAAACTCTGTGACTTTATGAGTTTTACTTTACTTTAGTTATGCTGAAAAAGAAAAAAAGCTAAAGCATCAACTCACAGCTAGTAGAAGCAAATACAATTTCCTATAAGAGTGATTTGGGTTTTTCCATTGTATTTTTTCTTTCACTCTCCAAGCTGAATATTTAATTCTCCTAGGCTTAACCTTTATGTGTGCTAATTAGCCCGAAAGAGAGAGAGAGCACACATTTAATTAGTGTTTGTTGTAGCTCTTTTCTCATTTGGTGGTTTCCTGGGTATTATTCAGAAATATGAGGTCAACCAAGAAACTTGACGATGCCAGAAAAAAATAAGATTACTGCTGCTGGACATCTCTCTATCTCTGCTGGCAACAACCCCCCTCTAACCTTTCTCTGCACCTTACAGAACATGGGCTACATTTCTCACAATACCAGCCTTTGTTACTGCTTCTGCTCCCAAGGGTTGTCCCCCATACAAGACAGACGTTGATAGTCTACTTATCCTTGTTTACTTCCATGTCCATTTTCATGTAAAGACTGGTTTCTGGCAGATATAGCATGCATATGACCACATATTCTATCTTTATATGCTTACATACAGTTATATAAAAAGAGTAGTAGAAGACAATTAAAATTATGTATATAAAACAGAACCAAAGCAGGAGTATGCTCTGGCTGCAAGATCAAGTGTCCCCCAAAATGTCTATCTTGTATGAGTCAAGACTAAACATGTTCCCTAAAGGTTTACTACAAGGGTGCCAGTAGTGTCATAGTGATATGGGTGATTTTCTTCAGTTTCTCTGGTTTCTTCTCTTCTGTTTTCATTTAGATAGAAGCTCTCAAGAAAACAAAACAAAACAAAACAAAAAATACAGCATGTTTTTTCTTTCCATTGATGGTTTAGTTAGGACAACCTTACATAATCCAGGAGACCCTTACCAACACAGGGTGTGACTTTTTTGAGTACAGCTTTTCTCATAACGCTTTCTTTTCTTTTCCAGGTGTATGTGGCTATCAGAAAATGTAGATGCACCTACGGATGTTATCAGGGAGTTAAAACAACCAGCACAGCTATTGAGCATGCAACAGAGGACATCACAACTCTTGCTTTAGGAGTTCTTTCAGAAATACTACAGGAGGAAAAGTGACAGACTGAAGATATGACTTTTGGCTGAAGACCAGAAGCAATGCACCGTATGAAAAATCTCCTTGAGGCTATAACTGTACTGCCTTTTGTATTCAATCTAGCTCATACATTGCATATTATATTATGCCATGTAGAAGGCCCCGGGGTCAAAATTCCCTCTAAGACACCTGAGTTTAAGTTACCGTTCAATACCCTTCCTAGGGCTCAGCCTTCGTCCCATGATTAAAGCAGTAATAGCTCCCCTGCTCTTGAACTAGAAAATCTTTGTGGGAATTTTTTGTTAGGCCAGTAAGACTGCAACCCCTTTAATGTATTCTTTTCAGATAAAAGTCGTTTGTAAAAACTATGCTCTTCTTATGAATACATTTAATTACAGAATTAAAATCTCAGCATTAAATGTTTTGGTTGTTTGAATAGCTAGCAAGTTTCCACCATTTCTCTGCATCATTTAGAAGTTTCAGTGACGTGATACAGGGCAGAATTTTTTGAAGTAAAAGGCCAATAAGAATAGCAGTCCTGTCTGATGTTAAAAATAAAAATCAGTAATTTACATAAGCACCTTCTGGGAAATGCTGTGTTTGTGTATTGCTTCCCCTGTGTTTGTAGATTCTTTGTTTGCTTTCCATGTTAGCTGATGTTATATAGTCGATTAGTTTGCTTGCTTGCTTTTGTGCAAGATAAGAAATAAGAAATTGAAAACAAACAAACAAACCCAACATACAACAGCCAATAACAATTTGCAGTACTCTTCATATTCTAATATCAGGAAGAGGTATACTTCAGAAGTAATAGAGAAGATTTGCTTTTCTAGTCAGGCGCAGTCATAGACCCAGGCACCACAGAGACTTCTCTGCTTGTTCTCAGAGTTCAGATGGTCCCGCAGAGAAACAAGTATCCACCTATTCATAGCACGTTCATAGTATAACAAACCTTTTAGACTGTCAGTCTTTGTTAACATTACATTATAGTTTATTTTACAGTGTCTCATCACGCAGCTGCTAATGGGCCCCCTCTAGAAGAGGCAGAACACACACACACGTTCTCTCAGACCTTCAAGGAGGTACAGCAGAGCTGCCAGATAAAGACTGGAGTCCCTACTGGAAGTGATACCCCAGGCAGATGGCAGGGCAGCTGTGCCAATGCACACTTCACTAGATCATACTGCCCCCCAGTGCTTTCAGTGGTATTAAAATATCTTCCAATTTTTAGCGCTGAGGTGAAAATTACTTACTCAAGCAGCCAGAGGATGATATTGTTTGCTTGTAAAATACCTGTATCTATATCAGACACAGTCTAGACTAAAGCAAAGCAAAGTTTTGCAAGCAGTAAGAAAAGTACACTGATGCAGCAAATAGCCAGCAAAACTTAAGCTACATCACATGTGCCTTATCGTATCCTTTCTGCAGCCCTCCACTCATACTCACGACTTTGTTCAGAAAGTCCCTGGAGAATTAGGTTTGAGGGAGAGAGGAAAATGAGGAAATGAGATTAGGAGTGGGAAAATGGCAACATGAATTTCAGTTTCCTTTTTATAGTGGGAGAAGTAAAGAATTTGGGACAGATCCCACTCCTTTTGAGGCCAATGACAAAATGTCCATTGACTTTAATGAGAACAAGGTTGATTTGCTTTGTTTGCATTGTTTCTTGTTTTCTAACCTCCTCTTGTGGCTGGCTAGAAAGTTTGGGTTTAGTTTCAAGTGTTGATCATAGCTTTCACACTATTAATTTTCTACAGAAAAATCCCTTCCAATCCTATATCCTTATAAGATTCAGAATGACTCAAACTGATGGCATGTAGCCTGAAAGCAAAACCCACTCTCAGGGATCAAGCTGTAGTACATTACTGTAGCACATTCCTTTCATTTTCAAACTGCTTAATTAAGAACAAAAGGATTTTAAAGGTTGATCTAAGACAACTATAGCAATTTCTACCTTATGCTTATCATTGGCTCCAGGAACAGTTCCAGGATTAATGGCAGTGGGTTTCCACTTAGGCTGAATTCAAAGGGGTGAACATTACAGTGAACTAGATGTCAGATTTGGGGGAAAACATCAGAGAGAAATCAGCCTAATTGTGTAGAAAAAGCAAACTAGACAAACAAATCTGTCCTGGTTGACGGGTGGAAGCCAGGATTTTTTCTGACAGCTAGGTAAATCAAAGAAAAGCTCTTTTATTTCAGTATTAAAGTTAATATAAAAGCAGAATTTTACTCAGGTAGATACTCTTCTTAGAGGTAGATAGGTAGATGGAAAGACATACAGAGAGATAGAGGAATAGACATATAAAAAAACAGAGAGACAGAAGATATTTTGATATGGCTGTTGGGAATCAGTTATGGGAAGTTAAAGGTGTTTAGGTAAGTTCAGTTTTGAAAGATATGCTCAAGTTCATGAGTCCTCAGTACCACTTCTTACTTTTTTTTTTTGTTTGTTTTTTTTATCATACTAATTCCTTATGTCTAAACTATTGATGACACAGTTGAAGAAAAGAGTCCTCTCAATGTCAAGCAATGAAAGGCCCTTCTCACTGCAAAGGAAATATCAGAGCTGTGTCCTGAGTGCTGACTAGTTATAACATTTCTTCTGACAAGCACGTATGGTTTTGCAACACAGGGTTTGCTTATTTGCATTGGAATAAGTGAGAGACAAGAAATATCAGAAGACAACTAGTCCTTTTTTTGGTAAAATTTTTACATTTACGTGGTCAAACTTTCAACAGGATTTTCTCTTGCTCATCTGGTATTATAGTTCTACCCATATGGAGAGTAGATCTGAAGGAGGACACAATACAATTATGTCTGAGCAGCAGGTTTACTTAAAGATTTGTGTTATGTGAATATAAACTTCTCTGACATATGGGGAAACTCAGACAAACAACTGGGGTCTTCTTTTGCTTATTCGGAATTTCTACAGCATATGTCTTTTTGACTTGTATTGGAGACAGTGAGCAAGAAATCTGGCAGCAGATCTTTTGGCTTCATCTCACAATTAAGATTTATTTCAGAAGAAAATCGAAGGACTGTCACCAGTGTCATGGGAAAACTTTTGTGTACAGCAACAGCACAGGTCTGTAAGTAGTGCTGTGTCTGTTCATCATTTTGACCTATACAGTTGCTTGTTTTCTTAGCTAGATAGGGACTTAAATATTTTCTACCAGTGGGAATTTCTCCATTCCTTTTGAAAATTCTAACATATGTTCTCCTGGAGCAATTATAGCTTAAGGTGAGTGGCTACTAGTCATTGGTACCAAATGAAAGCTTCAGGCGACCAACAGAGCAAAGAAGCCCACAATAATCTACTCCAGTGAGCAGCAATCAGTGCTCTACTCTCTTGTGAAGGAAACCAGGAGAAACAAAGACAACCTCAGTTCTGAATTACAGAAATAGATGGAGCAGGAAAATGAATCTACTGCTTGATGAAGACAAGGAATTCTGGCAACTATGAATGGGTCTCAAGGAGAAGGGAAAGCAGGAGGAACAAACAACACAAATACAATTGATGTTGAAAAGAAAGAGGTAAATTACCCTATTTGTCAAATAAAAATAATAAAATAATATGAATGAAAAGAAGCAGAAATAATTCCATAAACATAATGAGGAACTAGTAAAAGAGCAATAAAGTCAGCTACAAGAGACAATTGTTTCTTCTATTCTGATCTGATGCCTAAAAGCTTTCCAGGAAAGTATTCAGCATTCTCTTGTGAAAGCGCCTAGCAGTTCCTCTTAAAACTATGTCAGAATGGAAAATTTCTTTACAGGTTATGGTGTTATTTGTAAGAGGATTCTCACAGAAGCCTTGGAACTTCCATTACTCAAAGTGAAATATATAGAAAATTTTATTTAATTCTTGCATGTACTAAAAAGAAGAGGGTTGAGACCAAGAAGATGGAAGTGCCTGTGTTAATACTGTAGTATCTGACTTATTTCTACGGTTTCTTTACACTGTAATATTTGGTTTAAAATTCTTTTCATCAATAACATCTGATTAAAACCTCACAGTACCACATAAATTTTAAAAATGTGTACACTGACATCCCAATAGTTTCAAGGTTAGATTTTGCCACTTGTACTGGTGTTGAAGATTCTACAATCTGCAGATAATTTTACTGGACCTACTGGCAAAATCCTTATTTAAATGGCTTGGGAAAGGTATATCACTACAAAATAAACACAGACCCTTAATTCCCATTTCCTCACCACAAACACTAGTCAATGTGCCCAACATTCAGTTAAACATTGCAAATACTTCTTCTAAATTCACCTCTTCTGAGGTTCATTCATTTGGTGCTTTGAGGCACTGTCAAAGGAAATTGCAAAACTTTGCATTTTAGTCTGGTCATTATTGAACTTTCTAATTTTTTATTAATTTTGCTTAAACAAATTGTGATGTCTCCTTACAAAGGGCTTCTTGAAGTTCTAGTCACAAAAAATTTTTGCTTCCTTTCAGAAGTTTTGCCACCATATACATTTCATTCCACTTCCATTCTACTCCAGTGGGTGCTTAGAATAAATTGTATTCACTCAATTATCACATAGTGTGACTACACAAAACATCCTATTATCGTCAAAGGCTATCAGATTGCAGCAGGGCAATTGCAGAAAAAAAATATTAAGAATCTGAAAAAACAGGGAGTTCATAAAGTTCGGCAACACAATCTTATTTTCTAACTCTGTACAAATTTCTTGCACTTCATGTTCTTTCTGAAGCCCATGCAGCACTTTTTTTCTTATGAATACTCAAGGAAGTTGTTTTGAAAGAAGAGGGCCATTACTCAGACTCATGTTAACTAGATAAGTTTTGACTCACTTCTGTAGAAGTAAATAAGGTGCTCCTCAAAATAAAACAAGATGCTGACAGGTAATTTTATTCAGTGCCTTTGGAGAGCAAATGACAGAAGTTAACCTACTGGTGAATATTTGTTGCTGGTAAATATTTGTTGCAAGTTCTCTTTTATTTTGGTCCACAAGATATAGAGATGCTATTAGTGATAGAACAAACACATTTAGCTTCAACTGTCATAGCTCCTGCTTTTTAACTGCAGGGAGCCTTTCAGTGCAGGCAGCAGATGAGAGAGGCTCTTCCAGAATTCAATCAGCTGTGGGACCAAGCAGTTTGTAGCACACTTGCAGGACTATGTTCTGTTGGCCTACAAGCATTCCCATCCTGAAACTCCTGTCAACTTATACAAGTGTACTCCAATTCAGTCCTTATCATGACAGGAACTTTTTTGTAACCCTTGGTAGAAATAAATTGAAAAAGTTGCAAAATCTTCTGGAGCTGAAAAATATTTAAGATCATTCTCTTTGTACCCTGGACCTTAGGATTTTTCAGTTCTTCATCCTTGAATCTCTTTCTGATTCAGCATACAACTTCACCTCAGTAGAAACAGCTTCTTCACAGATCCCAGGGTAGGCTGCAATGCTTATCTGAGAAATGCAGTGAAAATGAAGGCAGCTAGATATTATTGTGCTCCATTATCACAATTGTTGCCTGGTCTGTCCTACAGTGAACATATTCTTAAATTTTCTACATAAGGTAGGACTTAGTACTAAAATAGACCATAATAGTTTCTGAAGTTCTGTACATTTTTGTGCCAGAAAAAAACAGGAAAATGATAACCAGTGGGTTATTTTGGTTTATCTGTTACTGTTACAAAGAAAATACCCTAAGCATGGTGTCCTGGTTCAGCTAGGATAGGGTTAAGTTTCCCCAGCAGAGAGGGGGAAGGGATCTCCAGCTGGGTTATTCATGCCATGCTGACATCAGGTCCAGGCGCTGGAGCGAGGGGATTGTCTTTTGTGGCTTTGGTCACAGGGAGCACGGGGCTGTCCGTAACCATTGCGGTATTTCTCTGTACATCTTTTGTCTTGTTTACTGTTATTACTGTTTATTGTTGTCATCATTGTTACTGTTGTTGTTCAGATTGTTTATTACACTGTTGTATTAAATTTATTCTTATTTTAACCCGGGGTTTGTGCCCTACTTGTGTCTGAGGTTGGAGGAGGGGCAACGGCAACGTGGTCTCCGGTCCCAGCAGGGCCTAAACCAACACACATGGATAAAGATATATCCCAAAACCACAGAGTCACCAGATAACTCAGGCTGAGAGGAATGTCAAGAGGTCTGTATTTCAACATCCCGCTCAAAGCAGGGTCAGCTCTGAGATCAGACCAGGTTGAGCAGGACTTTATCTAGTGAGGTCTTGAAACCCCATCAAGGATGGAGACTGCACAACCTCTCTGGTCAGCCTCTACCACTGCTTGAATCTGAAAATTTCACAGCAGTGTAGATAAAATAGTGAGATAACTATGTAGGTGCTGTCATGTGTTTCATTTGCTGTTGTACCATTCCCCCCATGTACTTTCCCTGATCAAGGACGTGCTGCTCCTGCAGCACCTGACAGCTACCTCTCTACATCATGGAGCTAATTCCTCTGTGTGTCAATCCAGATAGTGATGGTATCCAAATTCCAGCTCTGATAGCTGTTTCCTTGCTCAACAAGAACAACAGGAAAGAAGATATCATACTGGGAAAAGCTATGGAGTTTATTTGGCAAAGATTTTACATCATATGGATGAGCTAAAAGAAGGAACAGCTGATTTCCATTTTCTGTGGTGGAATTTACCGTTCAAAAGTATGGCAAACAGTCGAAAGCTAATTCAAAACTCAGTTTGGCAACAAACAGATAGATGGCACAGATATGGTCAAAATAGTTGCTTCAGACTCAAAACATAACTCAAATTTTCATTTTCTGTTAAAAAATGCCCTACAGGTATTTGGTTTTGGTTCTACATACAATAATTTACGTAATTTTTTTACTATTAATATTCACATACTGTAACAGAATAGCATTATTACTTCCATTTTACAAAAGAAAATGAAACAGACCTAAAATTTAATCCAGTGTATTTTCATAACTATAAATAAGACTGGCAATATTTACCCCTCTAAGAATTCACACTAAAGTGAACTTTTGTTTCAAAGAAAATGCTAAAAAGTATCTAAAGGATAATGCCTTGGGGCTTTTCTTTTCTTTACGCAGAAATATGGTTATAGTCAGAGCTATGAAAATGTTATTTTTCTGTTACTGAGAATGACTGATTGTTTCCAAGTAACATATTCCACATCTTGAGAGGAAAAATGTAGTGGGGCTCTATACAATCTTCTAAGACTAGACAGATGGAGAACAGATTAACTAGTAAACTATCTATCATTATTCCACTGAATTCAATAAAGTCCATTTACATCTTTTCTAGTTTCCCTGAATATACCTATTCAGTTTTAACCCCATTATCTTTTCCACAAGCTACCCAGCCTACATCATGGAGGGAAAAAATACATTAAATAATGTTTCTTCAGTACTAACAAATGCAGAAACATTCTCTGCAGCACTGTACATGGAACAAACGTCTTCTGGTTATTACAGAGGAGTTTCATTAATTGGAAAATAACAGTAGTTCTGTAATGGTGCATATGAGCCACACATTCAAGAAAGGATTGTAGATAGTCAGTAATAACAGTCAACCCCTGCCTCCCACAAAAGTCAAGTGACATAGAGGGAATTTCAAATAGATGACAGAATCACAGAATCGTCTAAGTTGGAAAACACCTTGCTGATCATCCAGTCCAACCATTAAGCTAACACTGACAGTTTCAACTACACAGTATCCCTCAGCGCTATGTCAGCCTGACTCTTAAACACCTCCAGGGATGGGGACTCCACCACCTCCCTGGACAGCCCATTCCAACGCCTAACAACCCCTGCTGGAAAAAAATGCTTCCTAATATCTAGTCTAAACCTTCCCTGGTGCAACTTGAGGCCATTACCTCTTGTCCTATCACTTTTTACTTGGTTAAAGAGACTCATCCCCAGCTCTCTGCACCCTCCTTTCAGGAAGCTGTAGAGGGCGATGAGGTCTCCCCTCAGCCTCCTCTTCTCCAGACTAAACACCCCCAGTTCCCTCAGCCGCTCCTCGTACGACCTGTGCTCCAGACCCTGCACCAGCTTCATAGCCCTTCTCTGGACACGCTCGAGTCACTCAATGTCCTTTTTGTAGTGAGGGGCCCAAAACTGAACACAGGAATCGAGGTGCGGCCTCACCAGTGCCGAGTCCAGGGGTAAGATCCCTTCCCTGTCCCCGCTGGCCACGCTATTGCTGACACAAGCCAGGATGCCATTGGCCTTCTTGGCCCCCTGGGCACACTGCTGGCTCCTGTTCAGCCGGCTGTCAATCAACCCCCCCAGGTCCCTCTCTGACTGGCAGCTCTCCAGCCACTCCTCCCCAAGCCTGTAGCGCTGCTGGGGGTTGTTGTGGCCCGAGGGCAGCCCCTGGCATTTGCCCTTATTGAAACTCCTCCAGCTGGCCTCAGCCCATGGCTCCAGCCTGTCCAGGTCTCTCTGCAGAGCCTCCCTACCCTCGAGCAGATCAACACTTCCACCCAACTTGGTGTCATCTGCAAACTGACTGAGGGTGCACTCGATCCCCTTGTCCAGATCATCAGTACAGATGTTAAACAGGAGTGGCCTCAAAACTGAGCCCTAGGGGACACCACTCATGACCGGCTGCCAACCAGATTTAACTCCGTTCACCACAACTCTTTGGGCCCGGCCATCCAGACAGTTTTTTACCCAGCAAAGTGTGTGCCCATCCAAGCTGCGAGCAGCCAGTTTTGCCAGGAGAGTGCTGTGGGAAATGGTGTCAAAGGCCTTACTAAAGTCAAGGTAAACAACATCCACAGCCTTTCCCTCATCCAATAAGCAGGTCACCCTGTTGTAGAAGGAGATCAGGTTTGTCAGGCAGGACTTACCTATCATAAACCCATGCTGACTAGGCCTGATTCCCTGGTTGTCCCCCATGTGTTGTGTGATGGTACTCAAGATGAGCTCTTCCATCAGCCTCCCAGACACCGACGTCAAGCTGACAAGCCTGTAATTTCCCGGATCATCCTTCCGACCCTTCTTATATACAGGCGTCACATTGGCCAATTTCCAATCAGTCAGGACGTCCCCAGTCAACCAGGACTGCTGGTAAATGGTGGAAAGCAGCTTGGTGAGCACCCAGCCAGCTCCCACAGCACCCTCGGGTGTATCCCATCCCATCCCATAGACTTGTGTATGTCTGTGCAACGTAGCAGGTCACTGTCTCATCCTCTACTGCGGGCACGTTGTTCTCCCAGTCTCTGTCTTCTGGCTGAGGAGGTTGGATTCCCTCAGTACAACTAGTCTTGTTATTAAAGACTGAGGCAAAGAAGGCGTTAAGCACCTCAGCCTTTTCCTCGTCCCTTGTTACCATGTTACCATGATGCCTCAATTTTTACTCTGCAGGAGAGTATGAACAGACATCATTAGTTTGCTTTAGCTTAGTGATTTTTAGTTGACTACGTGTAAAACTGAAAACTGTGTGTAAAACTAAAAGATTTCACATTGTTTTCAAAAGACCCTCAGAAAGTGCAGGTGAAAGGCTTGCACAGCGGGAAAATACGGTTTATGCCTTGCCGCTGATGCAAACTGCAAATGCAGAATGGTGAAATTACAATGTGGCATTTATAAAAGTTTTAAGACATTAATAGTGGGTTTATTTCCTGTGATTAAAGAAATACACTAACTTCCAGAGTTTGTTAACTAAATCTTCCACTTTATTATTATGTTACTACATATAATACTCATATATTTTGCAGCCTAAGGAAGCACACTCAATTCCACATACTTTTCTAGAAAAATCAATGTTATATAATCGAACACACCATTAACATGGATGTTTCCCTGTATTATACGCTCAGTACTTCTAATTATTGTATCTAATTACCTTGTGGAAGCTTTCTTCAAAACATACTTTTCCTTTAAATCCAAGACACTTTTATTTAAATTCCAGAAAAATTGGGATGTGAAGGAAAGTGGTTTTATTCCTAGTACACAAAGAGTTAACCACAGCCTTGGAGCAAGAGAAAGGGTTTTAAGATGAGTTTTTAAGGAGAATGTGTGTGGGAATACTGGCTCTCTCTTCTGATGAGTGGGAAGGTTTTAATGTAGTGCTTTTGACTCAACATTACCTTGTTTGGTTTAATGCTGGTGAGGATTTTTATGTATAAAAAGCCCTTTCAGCTCATTGCTGTGGTCTATTCCTAGCCCAGGCAGCCCACAGGCTTGCTAGGTCGTGACAGTGGATGAAAAAAGTCTCCACTTTAAAGGCATGAAGACAGATATTCCCAACCTCCACTATGACCAGTGCCATTGCTTGGCCTTTCATACAGTGCCTTACAGCCTTTCATTGAAACATGCCTCTGAGCATGATTAATAACTGCAGAAATACACTCTCAGATTAAAATCCCATTCATGTGACTGTGGGGATGATGTTTAAGCCACTATTACCTGAAAGCTCAAGCACTGACATAGATTATTTGTGCATTTAGAAAGCAATTTGAAATATCTTAGCTTTTTATATATTTTTTTTCAGTGTTTTGAGATTTAAAACTGCCCAAAATTTCAGAAAATCGGTAATTAAATGTATTAAATGAATCACCCACAAGATATAGGCACATAAGTGAAAGGACACTCTAGTTATCATACATCTGTGTGGGTCAGGCTCACTAATGTACAATGGGGATCGTATTCACTTGTTTTTCTCTGCATAGATGGGTTAGAAACTTTTATAACAGGCAATAATTTATTATTTTAGGATCTCTAAAGCTTGATGCTATAAGCACCCTCTGAAGCTACTGTCATTCTGGCAGTGCTGTAACAAACGCAGGTGGACACTGCCACTGCAAAGTTGGTCCTTGACGAAGGAAAAGTGGTTTGGACACAGCTGGAATTTGATGCTGTGGAGAAAGGTCAGCCACCTACACAGTGGAAAAAGGTGAAAAACTCTTGTGGACAGAGTAATGATTTTGTCATTAGTATCTTGAGTAGATCTCAGAATGGTCGGTTTACAAAATTCTTTGCTAGGAAAGGGTTTAAATAATCCAGAAAAGACACAAAACCCAGAATAAGAATTTTCATGGTCATGAGGTTTTGTGACTGTGTATGTACATAGAAAAATCCAGATTTTACATGAAAAAAGTTAGATGGCAATGTGTAGGAACCTGAGCTCACAGAGCAAGGTAAGTGGCAAGGATCAAGCTGACAGATGCTCTCACTGCAATGCTCATACACATCTTGTCCACAGCGCCTAAGAAGGAAAGGCAAGAGAAGAAAAGGAAGAAGGGTAATTTCTGATTCTGTTCATCTTTTAAATATCTCATCACCAGCTAAAAGAAATTAAAAATGCAGACCATGCTGATCCTTTGCATCTCTTGGTCTTGAATCAAATCCAACTGCTTCTACAAAACTGTAAAAATACATGGTCTTTGGGAACTGCTCTCTCACAAGTACCCACAACTGGTAGATGAAGTAGTGACAGGGATCACAGACACAGCTATATTTTAGCTTCTGAGTTACAAACTTCTGAGCTATTTTCCCATCTTTACAGTGTGCAGGAGACCAAGCTGCTGTGTTTAGTAAACTTGACAGGTCCTTTAAATAAATTTTAGCATATTATTTTAAAAATTAACCATTGCCTGCATCCAAAAAGAAATTCTGTTTCCTTGGAATGGGTCCATATGTGATTTTTTTTTTTTTTCATAATTTTGGAAGGTCATAACCATGCTAATATTAGTAAGTAACTACAGTTAAAGCATCCATAACTCAAAGTAACAAAAATTAAGTATATTCCTAGGATCTTTCTTGATTTGGCAACTGCAGATGCATGAAGACATTCTTTAGGTCACCAAGTACCTTATGTAAATGTCTCCTGTTATATCTGCATATAGCATACACACATGGACACACTGGCATTAAATGGACAATACTGCTCATAAAGCTGAGCACATGTGTAGTATTTTCAACCCTGGGCCCTTGTCCTCTTCTGCTGTATTTTCTCCCACCTCAAATACTGCAAGTTACTTTCAATCTCAGTCCTTTGGGATAAAAAATTATAAAAATTAATTTCTTCATTTTCTGTGTCGTCTGCCTTACTTTTATTTGTCTTCATCAGCTGCCTCTAGCAAAACAAGTGCTTTAGCATCATCCAACCATAATTCACTCAATATATTCATATGTCCTGATAGATCAAGAATGGTTTTTTGAGTGAAAAACTTTCTCTTCTAACACCTAAAATCCCCACATCTTAACTTCTTAGTTTTATACCATGCCATTATTGCATATCATACTGTAAGAGAGAGAAATATATATTGATTGTGAAAAAGTTGGCTTGGGTGCTGGAAGATGTCAAACAACATCACAAAAGTGAGTAAAAGCTTATTCTGCCAAGAAATAAGACCCTTAAACTCATGCTGTCACGGCTAAATGTCTATATTCATCCTTCAAGAACTGCTATTATTAATGTACTGTTAAGAAATGTTCTTTTTTTATAGGGGAAGATAATAAAAAATGGCAGAACTTTTATGCGTTTATTATAACATTTTTCTCCCCCTACTTGAGTAATTTGCAATTTCTGTTAACTTACTGAAAGTTACATGGATGAGAGCTTTTTATGTTTGGGGTTGGTTTTTTTTTTTTAAATACAGAATAAAAGAAGGGGAACAATTGTGGACTGGAGTAAGCAAGTCTTCTAGATAAACTAGAGATATGCTAAAGAAAAACACCATTGTATTTGCAGACAACTCTATTACTTCCTGGAAAAACAATTCCTTGAAGGCTCAAAGAACATCTTTTTCTCTTTATATCTTCATGTTATTCCCTTATTTAATACCTGAAATGCTTTGTAGTAGAAGTTGTACTGTGAAGAGTCCAACACAAAAATCACTTATTATTTCTCCTTGCTGTGAAATGGTGTTCTTTGGTTCTACTGGACTTCTAGATGAAGAAGTATCACTAATGGACTCTTCCGGGGACCTCTGGGGAAAGGTCATATCACTATGAGTTGCAAATAAGATCTAAAGCTCTTTTAGAGGTTTTTTCCTTTTCTTCGGTATTCTTGTCTCTCAGCAGACACATGACATTCCTCCACTGCCAAGTTCCACTTTGCTAAAAAATACTAAGATGAAAAATGCCATCAGAAGCATATGAAAGGCAGGGATTTTATTTTTTCACTGTGAAGGCAAGTTGGCTTGAAATGAACCCCAGATCAGACAGCTATACTTTGGCAGTTATACTTTCACTCAATAAGATTTTTTTTTCCTTGAACAAAATACACTTCATACAGCAAATTGTAGGTTGCCTCTTGAATGTTTTAACATGTCTCAAGTACTTTAAAGAGAACAGCTAAATTTTGTGTTCTCTCTCACATGTATATATTACAATTTACATTTAGATTTCAGTACAATTAATTGTTAGAAATGCATAGTGATTTTCATCACTTTCCACAACAGGCAGGTGTACCAGGAGGCAGCAGGGGTAGGAAAAGGGTGTCACTGCCCTGCAGGCAGGAGGGGGTCTGGGTGCTCTAGGGTCTCTTCTCTGCCCTCAGCCCCTTCACCTTCTTGGGGTTCAGCAGGTCATTTCAGGCATGTGATGGAGCTTCAATACATCATATGACACATGACTCTCCCTCAGTGCCAGCTGTTGGCATAAGGGCTCACCTGAGCCTTTTAACGTGCTGGCTCTTCTATAGTAGTAGATCATTATCACTAACGGATATAGGGACACACATGAGTAACGATGCAGCTCAGTGCTCAGCAACACCTGCATTTTTCACAGCTAGAGCAAAACTACCATCCACTACATATCCTGAGAGGAACACTATGTAAAATAGAGAATAAAGGTAGAAAGAAGGCAGGCCCAGGAGCTGCTTTTTAAGTTTTCCTTAATATAACTCCCACTTCAGCAAGCTGTATTTGGTTCTTCTGTCCATACTGTCCATTGTTATGACTGGAAAAAAAATGCTATTCATTTATATTATCCATTGATTAGAAGGAAGTGTAAATGAAATATGGATTGTTTTCTCCCTAGCTCACAAGATCAGCCTGAAGCAGGTTTTAGCATGTTATGGATCATTTAATCAGCACAAGATCATTTGTTGACTCCTGTGGGGGTTTTGGTGGGATCTGTTTTGGGCAGATTTTTGGTTGGGTTTTTTTGGTTTTTTTTTTTCTCCTCTGGCATAGAGAAGGTGAAAATGAACAAAGGGGCCATTTCTCTATTAAATAACACTTTTTTTGTTGTTGTATCAGTGGCAAGTAAATCTGGCTGACATTTATTATAAAATGAGAAAGATAGGAAAGAAGAAGCAAACAAAACATAAGACATATCTGCTATTTGCTTTGTAGGAAAAAGGGTGTGGTGGTGCAATTCTTACCCCTCCCTGCCCTCCTTGTTGGTCTGCTTGGTGCCAGGTGTGATTCCATCCACATTCCCCCAAGCCATACACCAATCTGTGGAGATAAGGACTGATAACTTTGACGAGCCTGGCTCCTGCCCCTCCCAGTTTCTTGGAAAAGGTTATAATGGCCCATCATCTCCCGATGGCCTGACACACCTATGCCTGGGATGTGACCAGATGGAACAATAACAGGGTTGCATGTTATTCAAATTCTTGTGCAACTGCCCGAAGGCACCACATAGTATTTGACAAAAGTCAATTATCTTGGATCCTATAAACTGCGACCACCAGAGAGGCCCTTTGAGCTCTCCTGGATTGCAGCGGGCCTGTGGCCAGCATCTCCCCTGAGCTGGGACGCCTCACAGGTGTCGTCTGCTCCAGACGGAAGGCCAGGGCCAAGTCCACCTGCTCGAGTCTCAGTTATTGCCTGTTGAGGAATGCCAAGGCATTGTGAGTATTTACTCTAAACTCAAGAGGGAGATTTTCTTTGAGCTAGCTTCTATTTCACCTGTTTATTGGGGTGTGTGTGGGTACGTACCCTTGCCCTTGTTCCTGTGTGCTTGTCCCTTTTGTGTTCATTTTACCAAATCCAAACACCTTTGTTTCTGTATGTATATGTCTGTTTTGTGTATGCACATGTACATATGTGTATAAATTAAGGTACCATTAAGCAAGTTAGAGTGAATATTGTCATTTTAGAACCTGAATAAGTTGCTTCTATTTCTGAGTTATTCTGAATTGACAAATAGTTGTTAATAAATCTAGATTATTTTTCTAAATCATTACCATGTCAATGCTTTCATCTGTGACAAAGGGAAAGTACTTTTTTTATGCAACTCGAGGTATGTTGGCAAGCATAGTTGAAATACTTGGTGTTCTTGGAAGGTAACTCTTTAATGATGACATATATTCAGTATCAACCTGAAAAATTAGTCACACTAGGGAAATTAATTTGAGATACTTCCCATTCAGTAAAATAACTTAGAAATTCAGAAAAGAAGGCAAGCTTCACTGGCGAAAAAAAGGTAGGGAAGGACTAGAAGAATAAGAGAACATGCAAAACACAGTCTTACATTCACCTTAGTACAAACCCTCACAATTTGCTCTGAGCTTCACCAGGGAATAAATGAGGAAGTGGGAGTGTTCATCAGCAATTTTCCTGGAAGGCATAATCTGATAGTAGAATATGTGTTAATTAAGTGTTAATAGTCCTAATTAAGTGCTATCTCTAATTATCAGGAAAGAAGTTGAGAAAGCAGGTTAATTTTTACTTTATCTTAATTTTATAATTTATTTTAACACCTCAGTATTAGACACTGAAATTACTTGATTATTAGATATAGTATGTGTTTGCATAGACCCTTCCTGCATGCTAGGACCCATCCTTTGGCAGACAGGAGCTGGAGCTGCCCCATCTTCAGAGCAGGATGATGACCACTGGAAATTCACCTGAAGGCTCCGCACCTGCTTTTTTTTTCCTCTTTTAAGGAATATCTCTTTTTTTTTTTTTTTTTTTTTTTTTTTTTCCCCCGGGTGTCTTTTGAGGGAGCAAATGTGGTATACAGATCCTGTTTTCATGTGTATCTGCCTGCTTTTAAATATAGGTAGCATGCTTGGAGGTTTTGTTGTTTGGTGCATTTTTTTATAGATATTTATGGGTTTTGTTGTTCATTCCTTGGTTTATTTCTAAAAAATTGCAAGAATTATTGAATATCCAGTTGACTTTAAAGCATCTTTCAAATTATTGTAAGCTTTACTTTATATTGTGCCTTATTTGCCTTAATGAAAAAAGGGAGAAATCTTGTGAAAGAAAGGGGGAGGGGGGGGCAACAATTGAGAGAATATATCATTTTATATATTCCTTTAAATTGTCTCAACAGATACATGCAGGTAGCACAACAGATGCTAAAATGATAATGTAACATGCTGTTTTAGAAGATAAGCATAATAAGATCTGATGGACTCTTCCACAGGAAGAAGTATCTGATCAGATACCTTGGTAGTGACTCTACCCAGTGGGGTGTACTGGGCCACTGAGAAAAAAGCTGTGAAAAGTAATTTGCGTTATTATGTGGTCTCATTCAGCTGTCTGATGTACTGGAAGTGTTTTTTGTCATCTCCAGTTAAGAAAGAAGTGTGAAATATGTAGAAATATTTGTGTGCATACATACATATGTATATACTTATACATAAGTATAAGCATACAGATAGTTTCAACAGTGTTTTCTAATATGTAACCTAACTTTTTTTTTCACCTTCATATAATATTTTGAAGTAATACTGAGTGTTTGTGCACTAAGAAATCATCATCTTTGAGCTAAGGGATGGTTCTTATGCTTCCCTGGGCTGTCAGCAGACTTCAAAAGTGGATGGAAAAGCCTGTGGGCAAATAAAACAACTTTTCTTTGGTTTGCAGCAGACGGGTCTTGATGGTTTCAGCCAGACACATAGTGATGCCTGCACCTGTGCCAGAGGGGTAGGAACAGAGGTGTGGGAAGGAGATGTGGCGTGTGCCCCATCCTCAGCTTGTTACTGATTTTCATGGATTTGTTATTAATTTGATGATCTTTGGAGATTTTGATAAGGAATTATTAGAATTAATCAATTAAATGGAATCACACAAATATAATTTTTTATAGAAGATAGCGATGTAATGTTTTAAGTAGTCACAGAGATGTTGTTGTGTTTAGTTTAAAGTAACCATACAAGCAGTTACACTGCTGGGTGAGGTACCATTGTTAGACTGCTTGGTAAGGATGATTTATAGTCCTGGAAACTAGATGTTTTAAAAACCTGTATTGTGAAAGGGCCTTGAAGCATGTTAAAATCGCAATGTGAACCAAAGTCCTTGAGTCAAGGATATTGGGGGGGTCTTTCTTTCAAGTCGGTAGTCTGTGGTGGTCACAAAAGCAGCCCCCGACTCATTTCAGGACTCAAGTGTGCATGACCAGAAAGAGGTGGGAATAAGAAAATGAGTTATAGGGGTTAACACGTCTATGTATGAGAACTTGATTAATATGTATTACTGTATCTAATATAATCAGCATGTTACACGTGTTAGGTGTGTGTTGTTAGTGAGATGATTCCCCTACACACCCTGCCCTTAATAAAGGAGCATCTGCTTATCTACATCAAATTGGTGTCAATAAGTCCTTTTATCCCATTTTGGTGACAATCTGTCTCACCTGAACCACTCCACTGACCTTGTCAGTGGGCTCTGGATTCTCCTCAACATCAAATCAGCTGGTAAGCAGTTGGGGAATGGTCAGCTCTCTGCCCATAATAAGTTACTTCATTTTCAGAGCAGTTTTAAGGGTCATAGAAAAATACGCAGCTGCACATACATGCTGAAAATCCTCCACAACTCATTTAGTCATGCCTCTCTGCTTAACTGCTACCAGCTCATGCCCATCACAATCATGGCAAGAGCAGCAGCCATATATTTCTGCTTTGAAGGCTTAACTTTTTTTTTAAGGAACACTTACTCGTAATAATCCAGATGCAACAAGAAGAAAAACTTTTTAGTTTGACTTGTGGCATGTTTATTGATGTCCATTTCCAAGACATTGTTTGTCTTGTGTATTGCTCCTGCACCTCCAGCTCCTCTTTTATCTGAATGTTTCAGCTCCACGGTCATCTAAGAGATTTCTAGATAAAAATTTCAGTATGTCAGATTATCCTGATTAGGTTATAAAGATCTTAAGGATAAAACAGGAAATCTATTCATGTAAGTGTATATACATATTGTCTCGTCCCACACAGTGGGTTACGAGGGGGATGAATCTTCTGAATTCCCCAAGAGCCTGTATTGCAGTGGAAGAGACAGTCTCTACTTGGAGCCACAGGGTGGACCAAGTCACAGCAACTATTCAGAGGAACAATTGTGCTGGTGGCTTTATTAACTGACCACTGTAATGAGTGAATGGAGACAATTTAGCGGAAATCAACTGATAACGGTCTGGGAACAAATAAGGGTACTTTGGCGATGAGACTGTTTTCCTAATAACCTGCCAATGATCAGCTGATAGCAATTCAACTGCTACAAAAGTTATACATGTGAATATATGTAATGAAGAGAGAGAGAACAGAAAGAAGGAAAAGACAGGAGGAGGGGATAGGAAAAGGGGAAATCACCAGCCTTGGATCCCGCATTGTAGCAGAGTAGCCAGCTTGGTCCATAGGTAGTGGGTCAAGCAAGACACATGGGGGGTATTTGTTGGGATTCAAGAGGACTTTCTACTAGAGAATGGACATGTGAGCAATCCTGTGTGAGAACAAGACTGATAAGAGCCTCAGCCGAGCAAGAATGCGATAAGGATGTGACTCTGAATGAGAGGGGAGAAACTCAACGAGACAAACAACCCCCGGAAGGGGTTGGGACGGAAGAGGAAGTTCCACAAGGCAGGAAGCCTGGCAAGGCTGATGGGGCACTTTTTATCCAATCATAAGAAAGTTTAAAGCGCAGGCTAAGTTAACTGTCCAGTCTTGAGGATTTGTACTGCATGTTACTCACGTGTGCGGGAGAACATTATAAAAAGGCTTTCTTAGTTGTAATAAACGGGCATTGCTTGATCACAGTGTGCGAGCTCAGCTCTCCTGCAGGGTATTGCCTTTATATAGTCTTTCTTATGCATGCACGATAGGTTGTTTCAGAATGTTCTCTGTGCAGTTAGGCAAGTTCTGTCTCTGGGCAACAACAGGAGGGCTGGGGAGAGAAATTGCCCACTGCCCCACCTCCACAGAGCTTTTTCTGCTTCTTCCCCACAGGGTGTCCCATTCGAGTTGTTTGAGACATCCTCTTTACAAACAGTTTCTTGTTCATGAAGTTTGTGACACATACACAAACACACACACGACTTTGGTAGTGTAAGGATGTGTAGCATTATAAAACCACCCTGCACGGCTGGCATAAGCAATCCAGTTCAGTTTTGAGTCAAAAGGTGTGTGTACTTGGTTTTAAGAGGAAAGACAGATAAATATTTACGAGGATAGGGTTGGATAGGAACCTCTATAATTTTTTAATATTCTTCTACTAGAAAAAATGTTTTGCAAGCTTGTCCCAATTTTTTTTGATTGTTTGGATTTATGTGTTTTGTTTAATATGTTCTTGGTAAAAAGCTATATTTTAACATATGGGAAAATGTAGTTTCCATAATTATACTAAATAAAGCTAATATAATATTTTAATATGATAGCAGTTTATAAATTTATACAACTTACATTGTGCATAATGGTATTTATGATTAACTGAAATCCATGGCTTTTTTTAAAAAAGACACAACATAGAAATCTACTGGAAAGAGGATGAGAGCCATATAGTATTAAAAACTACTGCATGTAGATTGGAAGAAGTCTAGTCATCCATTAAATATCTGAGCTCTTGTGCTTGTAATACACAGCTTTTTACCTCTTAAATGCACATCATTCCTCCTCTGTTTAAACATAGGTGCAGATACATAGATAGATAGACAGATATATGTGATTCAGGCTCACACTAGACAAATAAAATAAGAAACTCAAGAAATAACAAATACATTTACTTATGGTGAAAATAAATAAGAGAGTATGGCATAAATTGTAAGAAACTTCCTGAATCATCCTTATCTTTACCTAGAGAAGCTGAGAATTGAGAATTAGCAAAATTTGCTGGTGAAATCTGATCTGTCATGTTCTTCCTCTTTAATGATGAAATTTTCTATTTTGAATTCCCAGGATGTTTATTCCTGCCTACACTTCCCAGGTGGCTATCACATCACATAACTTTTATAGGGTCTTCTGCACAGATTAACGGGTGTTCAGTGATCAAATATTTTGTACCCAAAACTCCTAATTTAAATGCATGTGGCATATCAGTTACAGAGTACTTCAGCAGAACCAGGACTGGGGTCAGCAGCATGCCGAACAGGGTGACATTTCAGAGGACTGGAAATGTGGGTCATTTCAACTATTTCTTAATTTCACAGTGCAATTCACCTCACAGTCTGTAGGGCTCCACTCTGCATTTCATCTACTTTATCAATTTTTACCTTTCTCATTTTGCACTTATGCAGAGAGGGTGAACTTTGTGTCTTTGTTCAGCATCTTCCCCTACAAATCTTGTGTGTGAGCATCACTTTCTAAATGCTTTTTCTGAGAAGAGCAATAACAAAAATCTCTATAGCCTTAGATCCCTTCAATATGCCAATGTCTTTACATTTTTAATAGGTTTTTGACATTATTTTGTGCAAAGTGGGAGGAAATTACTTTTGCTCAGAAATGTTTCTCCACTCAGTTCATACATTTTCCCACTCAGTGTTCAGTAAATCAGTCACAGCCTCTGCTTTGAAGCAAGCCTACCTGCAGAAACACTATACCCACTGAGTCATTAGCAATTCAGTGGATATGTCTGGCACGTACATCATAAAACTCCTCAGGGCATTCCAATATTATCTCAGGAAAAAAAAAAAAAGCAAACCCCAACATCTCATAAATAATTTTATTTCCAAATTTCATGTATTCTAACCTAACAATGACAGAACAGCAGTCAAAAACAGGTGGTTCACCTTTCTGCAGCAGCAAAGGAGTGGTAAGATTTATCCTGTATTCAACATGGATTGATTTTTTTTTTTTGTACCTACTATAAATTGTATATACAATACTTTTATTTTCTCAATATTCTGAAGTCTTAACTGAAGTTCAGTATTGTAGTAAAACTAAATAAGAGTGTCCAGATCTATTAGGATATTAGTATAACTTCAGGAAAGATATAAAATTCTTTAAGTTACAGTGTAACTGTTCTTAATGCAAATATGTGAATTATAATGTGCTTTGTCCTGGACAATGGTCCTCTTGCTTAGATACTTCAAAATTTCCTATTAAAATAATTTTCACATGCATAAGGAATGCCAGGTAATTCTTAGTTTAACCATAGACTGGGGAAAGAGCTTTTCCTTCAGGCTAATATATGGTAAGTCATAACTCCAGATATAAGATGTACACTTTTAATATTTTGAAGTTAAATTCTGAAAATTGAAAATCCGTGTCAGACATAAAAACTTGAGATGATCTTCCAGTCATTGGTACTGCAAAGGGAGTCCTGATAATATCCTGGAAAAAAAATAAGTATCTTTCTCTCAAGTGCATTGGTCTTGTAAAAATGTATAGACAAAGACAAGGTTTAAGCATGACAACACATGCAGTTTTGGCAGCATCCCCTCATGATCTGCAGCACCTCATCACCAAAGTTGCATGCTCTGCTCTACTTCTCATTGACTGTATTCCCCAAGTGTAAGGACCATACTTCATATTAAGGATCCCACTAGTCATGGTGTCTCTACCTCCTAGCTTATGCAGGATAAGTCAGAAGGTGATGGGCAGAGCTACTCCATCTACCCTCCTAGGGAAGTGGTAACCATTCACAAAACATCCCCCTCCCTGAAAACGCATGACGCTTACTTTTTAATTCTTACATTGCTAAATGACTGCCAGTATTCAAGATGACTAGTCGTATCCACAAAGTCATATTCGCATGTTGTCCAGTCTTACAAGGAGTTCATCACTCCCCCTCTCCTTTCTGTGTTTTCTATTCCACCAGTAGACACATAGGGTTTTTTTCAGATTTTTTGCTGCTTTTATTTTTCATTTATAGATATACTTCAGGAATATTTAATTATATTACCATCATGAACATAAAATTAAAGGGGGTAAAAAAATAACCCAAATAAAACATAATTCTGATTTTATTTTCCCTATTCAGGACAACTTAGAATGCTTGAAAGTTAAAATTCATGTTAATGTACATTATAACACAGTGTATGATCCATAAAGGATTCTGAAAAGTTGTTTGGTCATCTTCTCCAACCCTGTCTTCTGCTCTGCTGGACTGACTTACAAGAACATACCTCTCTAAATAGGTCTTTTTTTCTCCCCTGCAAAGCAACCGTTGTTCTTTTACAGAAAACCCACAGCAGGAAACTGCTGGAATTTCTGCATCAGCAAACCATATGAAAGAGAACAACATAAAAAGGTTATCATATTGAGTGTGGTGCCTGGAGATACATTGAGAAAACCCACTGCGGTAATGGTAGTCACAATAGGAGGTGCTACACTTTTGTAATAGAAAGAAAGGACCTATAAATGGCATGGGTTAAAAGTGAATTAAAACACAATTTGATTGCCTATTCCACGTTTAAGATCCAATTACATTTGCCTCTGGTATATGATTACTTTCCCTTTCCTTCTTCTACATATAAGATGTGGTAATTTTTCTGAAATAATCAGGACTAGACACCACCACACCAACGGTGTGATCAATGTCCCACAGTGCCCCCCATTCCACATGGAAAACATATCCACATCCAAAGGAAACAGTATATATTTCTTCATCTTTAATACCTATTGTTGCTTTTTAATGTTGTCTAGGCAGTGCAGAGCTTCTGGAAGCCCTCCACATATTTTAAGCTTCAGGAGAAAATTATGTTTTAAGAGAGTCTATCATCTACAAGAGTCTATGAATCTGTGCAGAAGGACTGAAAAAGAATCTTCTTACAGTTCTCATTTATAAAGAAAGCTCTGATATCAATATCTTTGTACCTGGATAATCAAACGATTCAGAAAACTTTGGTAGTGAAATCTAAACATCCTGTCTTTCCTTGACATCACTGACATATTGGATTACCTAGGGTGGTTTGACCAACCCAGCTCCATCTCTCACTAAAATTAACTGCCTTTGGCCCTTCTCTATGAGAAGTCAGGTCTTTGGTTTCTTCCCATTACATTTCTCAGAACATAATCACTGATTTTTTTTTTTTCTTTTTTCCCCCTTCAGTACACCCCTGAATCCTACAGGTTCCTAAAATCACTTTGATCATCTCTTTGGCTGTGTTTTTCTTTTTTTTTTTTTTTTTTTTTTGGGGGGGGGGGGGGAAATGGGAGTGGGGCAGGGGGAAGGAGGTGATGTTACTGCTGTAACAGGGTTACTCAGTGAAAACAAACCTAGATGCAAATGACAACTGCTTTTGTATGTTTCTTTTATTCAGTAGTTACTCGTCTTTTGCAAGGATGCCCCAGGAAGTGCCAAATCCCAGATTTCTTTTCATTAATGTTTCATACTCGGTGTCTCCCTCTAAGTTCTGGGCAGTACTCGGACAAGTCCACATGCTTATTCCTAAATAATTTGTACATGATATTTCAGAATAACCTCTGACTAGTGTTTCAGCACTTCAGTTTCATTGTCCCTCAACAGCTCCCATTACTGCCTTTGATTCATGCAAGAAAAGAAAAGGTTATAAAATGAATTCAGTACTCTTAGAATATCCTTGATAATACATGACACCAGATGTTTCAAATTTTCCATGGTTTTGCTCACCAAAACACAGAATTCTTGTGTTTCTAGATATATTATCTTATTTATTCCTGGAGCAGGATTCTTAAACAGTTGCCACAGTTTATGTCATTGTAGTGGATAAAACAATCCTCAAATGCAAATACTTTTCAAACTGTGTTCTCTGCAATATTTTCTGGATCCCCCTGGGTGAAAGGCTGTATGTGAGCATGTCTGTCATCATTACCTGTCTCCAAAGTACGCATGCAGAAGATGTCCTTAACCAGCACTCTGAATATGCCAAATACTGAAATAGCTGACAGATCAAAATGAGATTTGCTACTGGCTTTCTATCAATCAGAGGATGAGAATTGCATCCTGTGAGCAAAAACATTGTAGGCAATTTGCATGAAAATTAGATATTTTTAAAGAGTTTTACGCTGTTGTACTATTCATAAGAAAGCATAGTGCAAAAGCAATGATAGGAATAATACTATCCCTGTATGTGAGTGTTATACATATAAGTGTGATGTTTCAAAAATGTATCATGCAGAAACAGGCAGTGTTTTCCTGATGAGTAAAGATACCAAAGAAAGTATGGGGAAAACTGTAGGAGTAGGTAGTCTGGATACAAGATTAAAATGATGATTTAACTGTTATACCAGAGGCATGATAGACTAAGTGAAAACCGAAATATCAATCTAAAAAGATATAATTTGAACAGCTAGTGTTGTTTTCAAATACCAAAATAAAATTAAGAGATTGAGGTATTGTTCTGTATCAACTGTGGTGGGTGTGACAAAGCACATTCCAGGTTACTAAAAGAACTGACTAGTGAAATCTCAGCGATCATAACATTGTCTGTGAATATTCAGGAACAATAAAGAAAATTGAAGACTGGGCTGTCTTCAGAAAGAAAAAAAAAAAAAAAAAAGAAGTTGGGGACTTGCAGATTTAATCAAATTAACTTTGACCTCTAGAAAAATACTGGAACAAACAAGTCAACTCTCAACATCTAGAAGAAAAGCAATGAAATACTTAATATTCAGTCTGGACCAGTAAAAAGGAAATCTCATCTGGTAAATCTCGTAAGCAATCTCTGGAAAAGCTGTTTATATGGAAGCACTACAACATGGATCAAATGAGTGGACCAACTTTCTTAAAAGAGTAAGTATCAATATACCAGAATGGAAGAATGTGCAAGTGAGATTGTGCAGAGGTTAATATTTAATAAATAAGCAGGATGAAAGAACAGAGATTCTGCTAATTATATTTGTAGATTTTTTCCAAGGTGGGAGGGACTGCTAAAAAATTACTTCAAATTTAAAATGACCTTGTCAAACTGAAGACTATTTTAAAAGAAAACAGATGGAATTCAACAAGTAAGATACTATGCTTCAGCAGAAATAGTTGCTAATGCAGGATTGGAAACAACTGACTAAACAGCAAAAAACATCCTGGGTGGTATAGCAAATCATATTTAAACATGAACCAGCAATATTTTGCTGTAGCAATAAGTAAATCCCACAGAGGGATCTATATACAGGAGTACGCCTATAGGACTGTAAACAATCCTTTAATCATTCAGCTTTGGGAAGGTCTCAGCTGGAGTACCTTGTCTATCTTCAACACAGATGCAAACCAGAAGGAAAATTAAGTGGAATGCAATCATCACAAGTCTAGAAATTCTGATGACATAAGGATAAAGAAACTGGAGTTTGAACAATATAAGGAGGAAAGCAAGAACAAAATTTTTTAATATTTAAGATGTGCCAGCAAAGGTAATTACTGAAACAGATTTCCTGGGGGAGGTCTAGGACCTCTTTATTGATGGATTTTGAGCACCAGTTCACAGTCATTCTCAGGCCCATGATTCCAGTTTAATCATAACCTGGCATGCATACTTTTCCCATCTTCCATGTGTTAATTCTTATGCACACGGTACAGATAGGTATTTATACCTATTTGAATCTGAATAATTCAT
Organism: Athene noctua; assembly: GCF_965140245.1. Lineage (NCBI taxonomy): Eukaryota > Metazoa > Chordata > Aves > Strigiformes > Strigidae > Athene > Athene noctua. Next base: position 86,797,628 of record NC_134037.1, on the reverse strand, counting down.
GCACAGAAGAGAAGCAGTTGTCAGAGTTTAGCACTGTGCCTGACAACTATATGAAACTCACTCTACTAGCACACAGAGTGTTTGGAGTCAGGATTTCAACTACAGCTTGGATCCCAAGTAGTCAAACGTGGCTATGGTGTAAATAGAAGGAAATTTCATTGAATGAATTAGTTTTGTCTTTTCATGGATTTAAGTTATTCATTCTTTAGCCATGTATCTACAGATTTCTACAAAAGCAGACCAAAATAAAATATGGAAAAAGTTTTTCCAGCTGTCATTTCTTGACCTGTTGCAAAGCTCTCATCTTACTGGGAGTCAAGTAAGGCAGTCAACCGATATGGGATACCTAATCCTTTGCTATATTTTTCTTCATAACACATAACATATTTTGGTGACAGGAATATGACCAACTGATACTTCCTTTACTCTGGAATCATACTGGTACATACAATGGTTAGGTATGATACTGTAATGAAATGTCATATTCTGTCCAATTCTGAAATCTGTTGGGAATAAAACTTGAAAACTGTGATCTTGAAAAGAATCTTATGTCAACTGATTAATGAGAAATCTAATGTATCTTATGGTAGTTGGGCTGTGCTATGAGGACATCAGTTTTAGAAAAAAAAAAAAAGCACAGAGGAATACTTGCTATTGGATCAGGTTTAGGCAGCAGAAAATGGCACAGCTCTATACAATGTAAATACATAAAGTTCTGTTTGATTAAAAGAGTTTGATAAATTCTTTATGAGAAAATGCATAGGCTTAAAGGTCATTGTCAGATACCTGATGGTGTGAATCTGCTGCAAAGTCAAATAGGGCAAAGATAGCTAGCAGAAAATGATCCATAAAGATGACTCATACATCATAAGAGATGAGGAAAAAGAGTTAAAAAGAAAAATAATACTCTGACGGAAATTAAAGGAATAATGAATCAAAGAGGGGAAAGTGTCAAACAGGTAAAATATCTTCAAGATGAATTTTACAGAGTGAATAATAGTAAATATTATTAAATATAACTAGATGACAAGGGAATTTTAGGCTAAAAGCCATTCTGTATCAGAACTTATTTAGGAAACAAAAAATACTGTATATCTCTCTATGGCAACAACCCGTGGACATTTCTGCCTTCTCTTTTGATATTATGAGATTTCTGTCTATAGACCACTCTAACACTTATTTGGCTTAGCAAAATCTTTAGTTTTGAATACGGAGCAGTGGGAATAATCGACCTACATATCACTCAACTGTACTTAAAATATTTCAAAATATTATGCTTTCAAATAGAAACATCTTTGTAGAAGAAAGAAAAATATGTTCAATGCTAACTATTTTAGAAAATTTTTCTGATTATTTTTTGTTTAAATTTTCTGTTGATCACTGAAAGCTTTGGTATCCTTAACATCTCCAGATGTTGGAGGTGATGACAGCAGAACATCTTTGAACTCTCCACAGCATTAGATGGCACTATACCCATATAGTTTACATCCTGTCCACCTGACAAATAATCAGAGCTTGATATCATGCTTCACAGTCATATACCAGAGACAGTCAACTCTCCTAATGTATTAAGTAGGTGCATTTTCTAAGCCCATATGGATCAAAAATAAAATATACTAACTAATGAAACTGGTGAATGGTTTAAAATAGCAGGAATAGGAAAGACTAAATTTGTATTCTGTCACATGTGGTACAGTAACTTACGCTGGTTTCTCAAAAAATGTCAGGACACTTCCATTTTATCTGAATTTTTTTCAGAGTATTGTGGCAGAAGATCTGACAGAAATTACAAGTAAATCAAATTGAACATACCATCACAGAATTGATATATAGAGTTAATCTGATGGCCTAGTAGTTGCAATGCATTCAAAAAGCAATCCATGTTGAGAATTCAATATATTTAAAATAACGTTGGAAGGAATAGGAAGACTTGGAATGTATTACACTAATATGAACAGGTCCCTCTGGCATGTTTTTTGTTTCTTTTGCATAAGATGATTTCCTAATTAACACAATTATTTGTATTGAAGTGAAGCCTTCCTTTTATCAACTACCAACTGATGTTTTACAAAGAGTATTGCTGACAAATACTTCTTTGTTTTCACATTGTTATGCTTCAGTTTTAATTTGTCAGGTAATATTTTCAATGTCAAAATAATTTTTCACAAGAACTTTAAATTAAATTTGTGATTGTAACAGCAATAATTTTGGGGACTGTTTTTTAACCAACATAGTTCTTGGTTAAACCCTTTTTGTTTGTAATTCTCAAAAAATATGGTAAACAGTTTAATATTAAAGTAATGGAAAGCAACCATTGTACAAGACGTCCACTTTAAGTGTATGTTTCACCAACATTTAGTTACACACAAAATTAAGAACCATCAGGAGTGGGAGTTGTTTATTTGTTTGTATCCCCATAATGTGAGACATACATTAACTTATCTGCAGGAATGGGATGAGGAATTCAGGGCAAATTCAATTACTGCTGGAAAGTTAATATTTGAACTGCTGATTAAAAATTTGTTTTAAAGGGATCTTCATATGCTTTGTATTCTTTCCCTACACTCAAACTGGCCTTTTAAAATTTAGCTGCTTATAGTTCAGAAAAATTAGAGAAAATAAGAGATGATAATTAACATAATTATCCTGTGCTTTAGAGGGCTATTTTTGTAAAATATTTTTACTAGTTGCCACACTTGTTAGAGCTGGTGTGCAAATTGACACAAAACTGGATTTAATGAAAGTAATGTTAAATGACTTCAGGAAGTACTTCGTTAGATCCAGAGGAACCACTGTACCCAGAAGACAGTTTCTATAAAGGTTTATATGAGATAGATTTGAAAAGCTGTATATTATTGTTTAAAGAAACCTTTGGAGAAAATTCCACTTCCTTGTTTTGGACTTAGTGAAATTTTGATCACAATTCAGTGGACCTCTTTTCTCTCCTATTTATAATGGAAGTCTAAATTTTATTACCACAACACTGTGAAATAATGATTGGCCTAATAATTCCTCGTCTGTTCAGCAAAGGAGGTTGCATGCATTCATAAAATCTTCAGACACAGATTATTTTAGATCATTCAGTGGTGAAAAATGAAGTCCCCCTTCTTACCCTTCAAAAAACACCCCACAGGTTGCTTGAATATATGAAAACAAGAATGAAAGACAACTTTAGGTTTTGCTTGTAAGCAGAAGAGTAGTTGATTCTATTGGGGGAAAAGAAAGGAGGAAAATATCACACTTGCTGCCTCCACAGAGGTTTCTATACCCTCAAGTTTGATCTTAATTTGGCAGTGAATATAATAGAGAGAGATAGAGTTAAAAGTCCTTGAGGACAGAGCTGTTACTGATGGAAACAGTTTCAGCTCCTAGTGGCTAATCCACTTTGTTAACTTCCTGCTGCCTTCCGCTCATTTTCCCAATTTCCCTTCTCAGGAGTCTCAATATCTTTAGTTGTTACACATGAGAAACTACAAAGCATATAAAATTTGGTTTTTAAGATCTTTTATCTTAATGTTTGAAGATGTCTATTTTATTTTATTTTTAAAAAAAAAAAAAAGGACAAAAACATGCTTCCTCTTTTGTTTCTATTTCATTCAAAGCATTAACTTTTACTGTCAAATTGAAGGCAGTTTCCAAAGATACATTCCCTGAGTCACTGGATTAATTTCATCAGCTTCATCTTGCATTAAATAGATCACTTATGTCAAAATGTTAAAATAATATTGTTTCACCATGTAATCCTTGGTGAAATGATTCAATTAACAGTCTCTGAGACCCTCAAGAGAGCTATCAAGTTAAGGAAGTCTAGAGTAGAGCTCTCTAGAAATGTGTTCATATTCAAATGAAGAAATTGAGGAGCTAACATTCAAAATTAAGAACATCTTTTGCATCTCACTTTTGTATGCATTTTAATTTAAAGGAGACAGAACAGAATTACAAGCAAATGGCTGGGTTTTCAAGAGTGATGTGGAAAACCTTTGACAGCTCTCCCGGTAGCACTACATATTTCTCAATAGCTGTTGTTTTTCACACCTAGATTCTATTGATCTTATGGGAATCACTGCTTTCTTCTTTGTTAAATGTGTTTTCAGCTTCAAGGTTGCAGAGAAAAAAAATCTAAATACACAAGTAAGGTCAGATGCATCTCTGTATCTGTTTACAGTAAAAATACACCTACTTTTTTTTTCTAGGAAAATTAAAAAAAAAACCTCAGCGTCCTTCAATATTTGGAACTGACAACCATTTAGGTATTTCTGCGATCTAATTTCTACATTCCTAGTGTTTTTTCATGGTTTTAAATTCTAAATACATGAAAGTTATTCTGAAATGTTTAGGTTAGCTTCTTATCTATTTTTGAGAAGCTGCTCATTTAATAATTTTTTAAGTTGTTTGCTCTTTATTTTACTGTGACAAGAGGACTCCGGAAGGAATAGATAAATAATAAGGATGGACAGTTTGCTGAACATCTGCCAATAATCCAGTTGCTAACAAGAAATAAAGTAGCATTCAAAGAAAATCAGAATGTGCTTCAAAAGACATTTGAATTAAATTCATATTTGTCAGGGGCTTGATGGGGAAGATAAAATCTGTCTTCTTTATAAATAATCTTAGATTTTTAATTTTCAAATGCTTTTTCTTCTAAATTCATTGTGCATAGGAGGTGGGGTTATTAAATATACAGTCTGTGATCATAAAGCTTCCCAGATGAGCTATATTCCCTGTAGAGGCCTAACTCATATTTCAGAAAAAGGGCAGCTAGACAGCCTTCCTTCTTAACATATTGAAAGCTGATGTTTCTATTTCTAAACTCCACCTTCCAGGGGAATATGAAATCATTTAAGCTAGGAAACTATCAAATGTACATGAACAAGCTCTCCTTCTCTGAGTATTAAAAACACTGCTGAAAGTGAGAGATTGCAGCTGAATTTCTTCATCTTCACAGAAGAACTGAACAATCCTTTCCCACCTATTGCAGCATCCCCTGGGATCAGCTGCTCAGGCCATCTCTGGCATTGTCTTGCAAACAGGGCTACAGTCAACAAGTAATTCAAGATGTAGTAGCTGAAAGAAGAAGCAGGAATAGTAGCATAGCTCTAAATTCAAAATATAGTTTATTCAGTTGAGAGGTAGAAATCCTGGGCAACAAACTCTTTTCTGATGGCAATTTTTATCAATGACTTTGAAGTCTGGAAATCATGGATGAGATTGGTAGAATATTATCAGATCAACTTTAGATCAAGAGAGTTTACTGATTTATCAATGACACATAATGAACTGGAAGTCGGGGAACTGTAGGTGCAGGATTACTACCAGTAATACAATAGATACACCACAATGCTAAATACTTCCAAAATGTTAAGAAATTGTCTACAAACTGGGATGTGCACAGCGGGCATAGTCATGGCTGCCCATGACATCTGTACCCTTGCTGGGCACAGGCTCACCTTGGCATCTGACCAGGAGTCAGCTCTGTCTGGCCTAGGCAGACATGCACTGTTGGCACGGTGACTTTTGATGGCATCAAACCAGTTTTGGACTGCTGCTTTGGTACCCTCTTCTTTCACCCCACAGCTACAGATGTTCAGGCTTCTTTTATGCTTCCCTTCCTCCTTTGTGTTCCCTCCACAGTCAGTTCTGCATATGCCATTTGCATTCTCTGTGCATATTCGTGTTACCTCCAAACAGAATTGTCATCCAGACAATTTTATGAAGGCTGGGCTTTGTAAGCACCCCCAAAACTGTCTTACTTTAAGAGAAAACATGAGAGCAGGCACAGTGATACATATCTTTCTCTCTGCTTAAGCAGACTGTTCTTGCCACTTCACTACCACTGCTTTCTGAATATTGGGTTTAGAACAAATACAGAGGTTCAGTGACTGACTTCAAATGGTATTATAGGGTTGGGGTTTTTTAGTTTTCTTTGTTTGTGCAATGTAGCTGTTACTTAAGGTTTGGTTGTCATCAAACCACTCAACAATAATTGAAAGGATACTCCTGTCTTCTCTCTGTGGTTGTGTCTAATTGCTTTTTAGTTGATTTCCCAAATGAAGGCTGGAGGGTTTGTTGTTTTGACTTACCATGATAATGGGATGGTGAAAATGCAACTCTATAAAGCTGCAGAAAAAACAATAATTAATTTCCACTTGAAAATACAAGTATTGAATTACTGAACTCTCTTCACTTTTTGCATCTGTCCAGCTTAGCTACTAAGCAAACTTATTTTAATTTTTGATAGCTGTCATAACAATCACTAAATAATTTCCATAAAAGGGTATTCTCTGGCTTGTAATATTCCAAATTTATAGTAGTGCCAAGGACAGAAATGGAAATTATATCCCAAAGGTTCTATAAACCTACCTCTTCATCTTTTGCATGCTCTGGTGGCTTCCCAAGGGCTGTTTTCACCCCTGTACTGCCAAAGGCAAACCTGCTTCCTGGCCTGACATTGTTGGGCATGGATCAGGTGAATGGGTTTCCATGGAGCAATCCCTGGCTTGTGTTAGGAGAATGTCCAGAGCTGATCAGAACTAGCACATATTTAAAGCCATTAACCTCTGTTTACACTAGGGGACTGGCCTTGAGCTAGGTAAGCTAACATTTTTCTCCTTTAAATTTACTGTTTTGGGAATAATCTGAGCAGTGTTATTTCCATTTTTTCCTAAATTTTTAAGTTAAAAAAATTTAGTACAATGAGTGTTTTGAACTGTGTATGAAAGTAGCAAAACACATAAGGCACCTAGTAAGTCAGCAGGAACACCACTACTTAAAAGACATTTACTTACTTAAAAGAGTGAATAAAAGTCCAAAATTTGCAGGTTTATCTGCATATACCTTGTACAGTGATGTGTAATTGGATGTAAAAGAGACTGAATGCACAAAAGTGTCCCTTTAATCCAAACTAAAATATAATCCGAGATTGATCAAAGCCAAACTATTCTTGAAAATTTATTTCCCCTATGAATTGTCAGTGCACAGCAACAATCAAAATCAGTAACCAGATGTAGTACTAGGGCCTGAATAATAGGCCCTGAAACAAAGTTGACCTTTAGATGAACCTCACAACCGAACGTTATCCATTATTATTATCTGTTAATGAGTAAAACCTGCATTACCATAAGTGTTTATTATTAATATCTGATCATTGATGAAATGTGTATGCTCACTAGTGAAAGATGTAGATTAGACAAAATATAATCAGTAGTGAGGATGAAATGTCATGAGCATGTATCCAACTTTCCTTGTTTAGCCTTGTTCAAGGCTGAGAACCCAAGCATTTGGCCATGTTAGAAACTCCCTTGGTTCTCTTCCCTGAGCCCTGGCCAGGCTTTGGGTGGAATCCAACAGAAGGATGAAACCAGATGTTTCCGCTCAAAGAAAAGTGCAAGTCAGTCTGACTTGCCGATTTTTGGTATATAAGGCTAGACCCTGTTGCCACGACTCTGAATGCCTCACCATTGGATGGACGCACCGTGTAGAACTTCCCACTTGCCAGGAAAGTCTTTCTAAATCCTCGCTGTAACCGGGGCTTCCCAGTGACTGTGGATCTGGATGTTGGTAACGTATGCAAGTGGTGATGTATCTTTCTTAATCACTGTTGTCCCCATCATGTAGTAATGATTAGGTACATTACCATGCTCATACTTATTTTCTATAATTAACTGTAAATAGTAATACTTAAGTGTACTATTCTGTATTTTTCTTATTGCTTATTTTCTGTATTACTTGGTTATATCCTTTAATTATTAACAGTAAAATAAGCCTACTCTTTTCACTCTGGTGTCTGAGTTTAATTGGCACCCTTGATCTGCAAAACACCAGAACATTACGTTCCAAAAAAGAAAATTAGTGTCTCAAAATAGTAGAAGTAATTTCTCAAACATTTGCAATGAAAACATATTTCTACAACATTTCATCAAAGCTGGCCAGTCTACCATTAGCTTTCTAATATACTGTATTGTTATATCAATTGTAGGATATGTTTCTTTTCTAACTGCAGTAAACATGACTGTTTTAACTATGAATTTCTGCAATCTCAAAATTTCATTGATGACATCACTGATAAAATTCTCATTATTTCTTACTTCTCAGAATTGCACCCAATGTTTTGAAACAATTTTGAGAGGTTTTCAGAAGTATCAAATCAATTATATTCTCACAAATATGTTCTTATGTTTCAAAAATAAGACATGATGAAATACTTAGTTTGCATATTTTTTTCCCATTAAAAATAGGAAGGTACATGTCCCAGACTGAGAAGGGACTTTCATTCAGTGTGGACTCATATGGTCTTTTAATATGGTAACCATAATAACAATTTTATCAGAACAAAGCAGCAGTGCAGTTTATGAGTCAAAAGTCAAATCCTCCATGTTGTTTTATTTGTGATAGGTACTAATAACTTTTACTCTATGTATTTGGCCAAATCTGGGATCACAGTTTAGTTAATTCTCCTTGAAAGCACTCTTGCACTTCACCAGTGAAACAGGGGTAATATCTAACAGAAATAAGTGAGCCTGGCTAACACTAATTTTCAACAAGGCTTAAGCTAGTGAGCCAAGAATTAAGAGATTTCCATCTGTCTACATCTTTCACAATACTTTCAGATAATGGTGCACAGTATAATTTATAAATGCTGGAAATTTGATCTGTAGTTTTTGAGCACCCAAATATTTTATAAGTAATTTGCCCACTGGAATGGAAAAGAATCCGCAAATGTGTTTTTAACTGACTGCGGGATAAAAATAATCACAAATTCTGTTTAGTATCACAGAAGCTTTGATCCCTGAAATGTGTCCAAAATTCTTTCTTAAACTTAATGTGCTTGTATGTCATTTGGCTGCAGCAATTGGTGCAGGAGGGCATCTGTTATTCCTTTTCACCTAAATATTATTTCCTTGCTTTCACTGACTGTGAAACTATTTTGTTTGAAATTATAATGATCAGTGTAAAACCATCAGATGCTTAGCAACACCAGCAGCAAATGATTTCATGACTTGAATTGCTCTGCTTGTTGTCACTATAACTGCAACTCTTAAAAGTCACTGATATATAATCTCATTCTATGTTAATGCCATAAATTTATATTCTTCTTCACTGCAAAACTAAAAACTAACAGGATTTTTTTATAAAGCAACAAATACTTAAAGATTTTCATTTCTGCAAAGTCATCATCAAAAACTCTTTGGGACCCAGCTGACAGCTCTTTAGCACAGTGCTACACACGAGTTAAAAGTTCATATGAAAAAGCCAAAGGCAGGTGTTAAGAGCCACTTTGGACAGTGATAAGAACAATTTGGTGTCCCACCTATCATGGGGAAAGGTGTGGAGGGGTCTGTTTGAGGCACCAGCCCCTTGGCAGAAATGTGGGAAGCTCTGGATGGCCTCAAGAAACTTTCACTGCCAGTAAAAAGATGACATCTTTGTTTTTTAAAGTTCCGCAAGAGTACACCATGACAGAGGTTTCACCAGTAAGTGCCAAAGCAATCCAGCCTGTTTTCAGAGGGGGAAGTGAAGACACAGGGGAATCAGATGGCTTGCTGCTGGGTGTGAATTGGGCTAGCAGTAGCATGCAGGGAAGAGCCATGACCCTCTAGAATAGCCAGATTTCCCTTCCTGATGCAAAGCTGTGGGCCAGTGGGGACCAGAAGCCTCCCCTGGTGTCTCTCCACCAGGCATCCACTGGCCTGGGGGTCATTCTCTGTGTCCACAGGGCAAAACCCTTTCCACTTAGCTGCTGCTTGGTTTTGCTTTCCACTCTGGTTTAGAGTCTTTCATAGAAATAATAGGATGACTTGGCTTCAGTGATAGTATTAGGACGGCATATCTGACATTCAAATTGATAAAATAGCAGCTGGGCAGGTGAGAGGGTATTTACTCCATCCACTTGAATGTTAAAGTCAGTAGCCTTACAAAAGCTTTACCTCTTTGTGAGTCAAAATCAGCTTTAACAGGTGTGACATAATTTGCATGATATGTAAATAAAAGGGTAATAAAAGGTCATAATCACAGAGCTTGTACGGGCAGCAAAATACCACAAGGGCTAATGTTAAGATTAGTTTTAATATCATGGGACACAGGAGAGTTAATAACATATATAACTGAACCAATAACTTACATAACTGAATTTGCAAATGAATGCTGACCACCAAGTAGATTCAAAAGCTTCTGTGGACCCATAAATGAAGACAGCCTTATTTAAACTCTTGGGAAAGTCATTGGCTTACCTCATAGAGGTGTAAAGGCAGAATCACCCAGAGAGGTACCAAGACCACTGCACCCAGCAGGATGCTTGTCATCCAGGCAGCCTGTTGTGGATTCTTGTGGCAGACTACAAATTAGACATCTGTAACCAGGTTTGATCAAGAAAGATGGTTAAAACCACAAATGCATACTGTGCTAATACTTTATTTTTTGATATTTCTTGGCTGTTCCTTTACTCTTGTATTTTCCAACTTTTGAAACACTATGACAAATTCAGATAGAGGAATTTTGTGATTCCCACAGTCCTTCCTGAGTTGTTCGGCAAAAATCTTTACTCTTGCTGTTTTAACACGGCCTTCCCACTGCTAACACAAGCTCATTCAACAGTAGACAGATATTAAAAGTTACAAGTACTCTAATCAAATCTAGCACCCTCATCTTTTAAGAAAGAGAATTTCTACATGACGTTTTGTCTTTTTCACACAGATAGAACAGACATCAGCTTACTACATGTGTGTGTCAGGCAAAGTGACTTGATGTTTTCTGCCACTCTTAGAACTGAGCTGATGTTCATTGTCTCATGCTTTGGAGGATGACTGTCATTAAGGCATAGAGTATTGGTTTGTTGTTAAATTTATAGGTTGAATTATTGAATATAAACACACTACAAAGTTCTCACATTTTTTTCCCTTTAATTTTAATTTTTTTTAGTATTTTACTGCCATGCAATAGTCGACTTTTTAGTTATTATATTTTTATAAAGCTTTTAAAATGCTTAAGATATGCTTAAACATGATTTCCCTTTGATACAGAAAAGAAGTTCTATAGCTTCTCTGAGATGAGTATACAGAAGTTGACAGAGACCATGTCAGAGACAGGACCAATCAGGAGACTTTTTTGACCCTAGTACTAGCCAGATATATGGTAATTTGAGGTATTCTAAGGAACATATATGAGGTGTAAGGTTTTTGCTTCTACACAAACCCAAATTGTAATGAACTAATATCTAATAAAGAAGACTTTTTAAAAGCAGATTTTTAGTTTAGTCAGCTAAACAGTATGCATAATATTAGAAAATAAAACTCAACATACATGCTTCAGGAACTTACTCTAAAGAGAAAGAAAATATAAAGAAATGTTAGGGATTATTTTTTTCTTTAAATATAGGTGGTTTACAAGAGACAAGGGTGTGTATACATATATGTAGTTATTTAGACAGTTCGATTTATTCTTAGTCACAGATAGACCTCGTCCTATTCAGGCTATCAATTTCCCTGACTCATAAGCCTGGGATCTGACACTGGGATCTGAAGAATATTACATAACATTTGTATATTTACCCAATGTTTAATCTCATGTAAGTCACTCAATTTTTATCTCTCTTGTATACTACCTATACACTGAAGAAAAAGATGAGATTTACTGAAAATTTTGAAAACTGGAGATGACTGGACCACTTCAGCTCTTCAGCTTTCGATGTGTTTCTCTTCCAAGATAAGAAAGCATTGGTGAATTCTTGCAGGAAACTGTAGCTGTTTTGGAAGAAAGTGCAGATTCTGTTTCCATAGCACCCTTTTCCAAACGTCATTTTTTTGTTCTTAAATTCCTCCTTCTTCATGAAGCAGGTTCCTTTTCTTACAGTATTTCTATGGATAAGAAACTTCTATTGTCTATATGTCTTAACAGAGGAAATACATAGATTTATGAGTATTTTTTAAAGTCAGAAGTTTTTTATGGATTTAGATCTCAACAGCAGAAACTTTACATGAGAATGAAATAGGCGCTAAATGTTTGCCAAGATCTCAAGCCCAGATAAATTGCTCTATGATTGTTTTGAGAAAGAGCCAGCTACAGGTAATGTAAAAATTTTTTAATCTTAAAAAAAAAAACCAAAAAAACAAAAAAACCCAAAACAAAACAAAAAACAATTAAAAAAAAATTAAGAGGTTAAACTTGTACATCATGGAGTAAAGGGACTTTTTAAAATTTAAGCAGCCTAATTCAAGCCAAGAATTGCATTGTGGCTGCACTAGATGTAAAGAAGCAGTTGAGCCATTAGAGGTCAAAGGCCAAAATGATGGCTGTGGTTAGCTGATACACTTAGCTGGAAACAACTCCAGGCCACTGCCACGAGTGGTGAAGTTCTCTTTTGAACTCCATTTAAATCTCTTTCCTCTCCCTTCTTTGTGACTGAATGATGACAGGGTTTCCAGGCAGGAGCCTGCATTAGCTCTAGATTGGAAACACACTTGTTTCTCTCATGATGCATGCAAACTTCCCATCAGAGCCCCAGTTTCAGCCCCGAGTGTTTCCCTGCATGCTATTAAGATCAGAAACCACTAGTAAGAAATTCTATGGCTTTTCTAGGGTCAGAACAGGAGGAGAATCCTGCCCCACCTCTAAGGCTGAGGGTATATCTTTGTCAGTTAGAGGCAATCCCAGTCAGTACATCCCCAAGCACCTTTTACTTTACAGACATTGATCTGTCAGACACCCCATATATAGTCCTTTCCAGAAAAAAGAAACCTTTTTTCTTTCTGTAGAACTAGTTTTCTGCTACTTTCAGCTCTGAGCTGGCCCACTGCAGTGTCAAGCAAGCCCCAGCAGTGGCACAAACAGGGCAAGACCTATTTCACTAGCTTACCTTGTCGTGAAATTGTGGTCTTGGGCTCAGTTGCTGGAGGTGTTCGTGGGTCCTCATGGTCTGCTCTGCTGTGAATATCCCTGCTACCCTGTCAAGTACATGTACACAGCATTTCTGATCATAGTCTTGTTGGTGTTTACTTGCCTCTTCACAAATTGCCAAATGTCTACTCAGGCACCACAAACCCAAATTAGCATAATTAAATTTAATCTCAGAGCAATTGTTCTTATATGTATTAAGTGTGCTGCTTCTGTTCAAGAACTGAAAAAGTCTTGTATGCATGAAAGCTTGTCATTCTCTAGATCTTTTTAATCTCTTCAGAGTATAGATTTTTAGTAGGCAAGATCTAACAAAAATTAACACTTTACTACTGTTAAATGGGCCTGGATGCCTTTTGAGTAACGTCCATTCCGCAGCTCACACTTCTTTTTTGCAACTGAGCATCTGGTTTTACTTCAGTGCAAACACTAACACTCCATTTAAACTATTTTTTAAACTGTATTAAGGATCTTTTGTTGTTGTTGTTGCTAAGATTACATTCACCTGTGTACAACCATACAAAATACAACCTTACAACTGCAGAATCAAACGCACAGAAAATCAAGATATGACAGTATTGTCAACCTGGCCATGTTTTTGTTTCCTGTCTAAATGAGTGCCTCAGAGTATTGTGCTTTGCCAGTAAAAGGCCTATTTTACAGTATATAAGACAATTATATACTGTAAAATGCTGTTAAATTTTCTCTTTCAGTCCATAATTTTTAAAAATTGTTTTCCTCTTGTCAATCTGTTTCTTACTTATCCTATGTACTTTGTATAGAGGTACCAGTCAATAAATAAGTGGTTATGAATATTCATTTTTTAAATAAATCTATTCAATTCCTTCTCATGGATATATGTTTTTTTCCTGTGGTCACATGGCTGAATTTTATAAGCACAAATGTTTATGTAAAGAGAATTTTAAAGTAACTTGAATGAGCACACATTGACAATACATCCTGAATTTGAAAGCACAAATGTCAGGAGTGCTTAATCACTCATCCAGACAGGGAACAGAAACAAAATGCTGGACCTTCTGAGAACAACAGCCCTGGAGAAACAATGATACAGCAAACACAAAGAAGCGAGGAATGGGTGGAAGTTTAGGACTGAAGGTAGGTAAATTCATTTCTAAGGGGGAATGAACAGAAAAAAAAATGTTTGTATTCAGTAAATAATAATCTTTGTCATAAGAAAAACTTGGCATCAGGTTAGTGTCCAGCTAAAAAACCAGAATTCCTGGGTAACTGTTGAAAGTAAATGAGCAATAACTACTTGTGTTGTTTGGGAAGTTCAGCGATGACTTTTCAGTGACAGATTTCAGCTATGGCTATTTTGCCTTTTGGCTTGAGGTGGAGTACAGCTGCAGTGGGAGCACAGCTTGCAGCCATCACTTCCAGGTGTAATGTGAGGTAAGCGCCCAGTCAGGGAGAGCTACAAAAAGTCAGAGCAGAGGAGAATTGTTTCATCTTCTAAAAGTCCAGATCAGTAATAAATGAAGACATTGGTAAAAGATTGTGAGTAGTCACATGGAAAAAACAAAACACAACTTTTTTAGGAGGCTGATCATTCCTTACATATTGAGGAAGTGTCTTTATGTGGGAATATGTCTGGGAGCTGCTGAGTGAAACCAGAGAAATGGTCCTTTGATAGGTCTTAAGTGATTACTCTGCCATGACTTTATCCAGACAGACATATCTGAAAAATTCGGATGAGCAGGTGGTAAATAAATATGTTATAGAACTATGAAGTACTTAATGTGTGAAGTTATTTGACCTGAACAATTGCTAAAATGAGCTCTTGCACCCTAGTAAGCTGCAGTCATTGGTGATGTAGGAAGTTGTAATTCATGAAAATCAAATTAATTTTCTCATGAAATAGAGGAAAGAAAATCCTATTATAGAAAACAGATGTATAATCCTTTTCATTCCCTCATCTGAGAATGAATTTTATTCCTAAATTTTTGTATTTCAGATAAGATCGTTGCTGAAAGATATAACTTTTCTGTTTATACACTGTACATTTACATCTAGTGTCTCTAATTCACTATGAAGAACATGTTGCAGTGACTCCTTATTTTCAGATTTATTGAGTATTTAAATGCAAGCATAGACCAGATTTTATATTTTTGAAAATGAGTTTGTCAGTTCTGATAGCAGCTTACAGGACAAAGCCAAAATTGTTATCTTGATGAATCCAGGGGGCACCAAGTCTCCTCCTCTCTTAGACTGAAAATTCTGTGACAGTTCTGTATCTTTTTGCTTAGAATTGTTATAATTTAGTGTAAAATTCATAAATAACCACAGGATCAAACAATGAGACCTAAAACTTTCTACTCATGGGCAAATGTCTAAGGCAGGCTACGGACTAGGCTCAGAGGAGACAGCCACCTGGTCTTGTGTAGAAGTTGTACAAAATTGTTGGGCCAGGAACAGTCCCAAAGAGACTGTGTAAGCTAGTGGTTAGGGTGCTTTCCTCACAAGGCTGTGGATCCTGTCCAAGGCATCATTGGAAGCTCAGGCACCAAACACCATAGTCTGAATTTTGCTCTGGAAAATAAGTTATTTCAGCACTGATGACCTTTACAGGATTTGTCTATTAATGACATAAATTAGGTTTCTCCTTATATAAGGTTTTAATATAAAAAGCCTGTAAAGAAGTGCCAGGTTCAGTTGTTTTTTTTTTTTTTTTTTCCTTTTTCCACATTTGAATAACCTATTCTGCTGTAACTGAGTGTATTGCAATATACACTACTTCATTAGGAAGGCAACTGAATTCATTAAATGCATACAATGCTCTGCTACTGTGGTATGCAATGGATTCACTAAAATCATTGTCCCATTAGAAAAATGAAGAGGGTATATGGTAGAATAAGAGAGAAAAGAAACTCAAACATCTCACAAAGGGGTATTAAGTCAAGCTGGTCGGTCTTTTTTTCAGGCTTTAATAAGCTTATACAGTGATAAACCTGAATGGGAGAAAAGTGTCGCCTAGGACTTCTTAAACCATTTAAATCTTATTTGAAGTAATTTGTTTCAAAGATAGGAAAAGTTCCTGTCACTTACCATCTGGGTCATGAGAATAAAAAATCAATTAAAAAAAAAAAAAAGGAAGAGGAATGAATGAAAAGGGCAGGGGAAAAAGAACAGTTTCCCATTCAGAAGAATAAGATTTTATTACTTTAATGTCCATTTCTCAGTCATAATTAAAACCCACCAAGCATATAATATGTGAGTACGCTAAACTACTAAGTGCAGACACCATGATGTATTTTTCATTTGCCATTATTAAAGACAATTTTCATATGAAATATAATGCATTAAATTACTAAGTGTCAGTTTTACACAGAAATAATAGTGTTGTATTACTAAGACCAGTGTTAAATAGCTCATAAACCTTAGCAACACAGCCCCCATCTTAGTACCAGTTATTCTTCCTCCTTTTATACCAGTACTAATTTAATAGCCATTACTTATAGAAAGAATACACAGAATAGCAGAAAGCAACATATTCTGTTTCAGTGTCTTTTGTGGCTGCAGGGGAAGAAGTGACAGGAGAATTATTGAAATGCTATATAGACATTTTCACTTCTGTGTCCATAAGTCTGTGTCATAAAGGACCAAAAATGTGGTATCATTTGACAGGTGTTGATTGTATGCCATATACATCATACAAACCAATTATAATATTAGGTTTCATGAAGAATTAATGTAGTTAACAGCAGTAGTAGAAAATGCAAATTCTAGGTTGAGTTATGTGTTGGGTTTTGGAGAAAAAATATCTTATATGAGAACATAGTTACAATCATCCAGGATTCCAGGGTATTCCCAACCTTGGCCAGACACCTAAGTCCTGCAGTTTCCATGTACTGATAATACTGACCAAGACAGAAAAATTCTTTAGTATTTTTCCCCTCTTCGGTGAAGATTTCTGATACACAGAACTGAAAAGACAAAAATTACTGCAATTAGAGCTTGGAAATTTTCTTTAAAAAGTCAGGGGGGCGGTTCAGTTTCCCTATTCCATTTTGCCCTAGATTTTTTTGGTTAGTTGGTTTTGGTTTTTTGTCTGCAAAAGAAATTTACTGGTGAAAATAAGGGAAGCTTTGTTGTCTGGAGGGGCTTAAACATCGTGCTAGTCATAATTATTAATCAGTAACATTTTCACATTGTATTCATAAAGTCATTCAATTTTGTTTACTTGTATGCTTTATATCTGTTGTAGAAACATACCTCTGGAGTTCAGCAAGAGATTGTAAGGTATGTACATATTTGATCTTAATTCTAGGACCTTTCATTTCAGTGTAATTCAGATGGAGGTTCTCCTGTTTTTAATCTAGTCCTGGCTCATATGCAGATTGCATCTGGGAAGATGGCACACCATGCTCTGTTCATATAAACAGCCATGTTCTTTGTCCTTCTGCTTAGAAATTAAATTCATAAAAACAAATACTTCTTGTTTTCCTAGGTGGAAACAGGTCTAACGTGGGACAGCAGCACAGCAACACTGTTAAGCGATAAACCATGACCCTACTTAGCTCCAGTGATTTCCCCTCTGGAAAATGTATAGTCACAAGGTGTTTATAGGGTGTGGGAATTAAAGCCTAGAATCATGTGCACTTTGGTACCCAGTATACAGATCTTTGGAGATTAATCACTCTGGCACCAAATGTGCTTACTCTACAGGATGGTTGTGATCTCCACGGTCCTTTGGAGAATTCCCTAATTTGGCCCTTTCCTGCAGGCAGCCAGCCACTTCCTTTTCCCAGACCATTGTGGAGGTTTAGAATAGCTCCTCTTTTGGCAGGAGATTGAACAGGAAACGTTAATTTAAAAGCAGTGCTCTTCTGGGAACATTCAGCTTACTGAAAAGAGTGATGAGTGACTGATAACTGCCTTGTGGTCCACCCTGTGAAGGTTGCATTGCTTTATTTGAAAGCTCTGCTTGGTAAACGTGCTTGGCAAAGCTTCTGATTCATTGCTGGTATCAAAGTCCTAAAGAGTTCTGGAAGGTGTTGATGATGAGGCCAGACTAGCATAGCTGGGATAAAGAGAGCCAGTATAATTCAAGGTTATATGACATTTTCCCAAGGCCTTGTTCTTTTTGTCCTGGACTAGACTCTGGAGATCAAACAGTTGACAATCCCATAGGATGTCCCTGAGAGAAATGAGGAAAGCCTTATTCAGTGGATCCTATGGGAACAAATAGATGCATTCTAACCTAAGACCAGGATTGTACAGTTTATAGGAGACAAAGGATGAAGATATGTAGAAGATGAAAATGACAGAAAGCTTATTATGCAGTAAGAGTAAAAACAGCTCTTCCAACTTCAAGAAGAGAAGTGTATTAGTTGTAGCTCAACCAGAAAGCTGGAAGTGCAACAGCACGAGGAGAGGAGTCAGTGTGAGTAACTAACTCAGTGTCTTGGAGGCAGATTTTGGAGAGCAGAGAGCGCAATGCTGTATGGCACTCATGAGCTAAAACTCCAGCCATAGGCTGACCAGACTTTGGAGAAAGGTACTCATGCATGAAATGGAAGTAGACTTTTACATAGGAAAAGAGAAGGCTGAAATTTTGCCCATGTGTTAATGGGAAAGAAAAATCATTTGGATAGATTTTGTTTTGTGGGAAATAAGAATAGCAGTGAATGGTGTTTGTTAAAAGTAATGTAATCCTGTCTTTTCACTATTCCGTTACTCACTGAGACAGAGGACTGACTGCATGGCCTAGAAGACCAGCCCTGTTGCTAACTGTAAGCAAATCTTTATGAGACCTCAGATACGCAAGTGATCACAAAGAACACAGACTGGAAGGATGAAAGGACGTCCTAAGGCATGAGAAAAAATTCTCTAGAATTTCAACTGCAGCTTGAGTCATTCACAACCCTTAAAAGCATACACGTTAGTGGGTGCTGCTTCTCAAGGAATTATACCAGGCAAAGCACGCCTGGCAGTCATTCCAGCATGAACAATGTCTATATAATATAGTGAAATTAATAGCTATATGCACAAGAAGTGGGGGTTTTGCCATTAATTTTGGCTTTTATTTCTCCAGAAAGAGAATAAACATTGGTATACAGGCTAAAAGGCAAACTGATTTGTATTCTGTAGTATATATAATATATGTTACTCAGAATCAAGGCTTTAATCCAAATATATTGCATTCTTTTTTATCTCTTACACTCTTTCATACCATTTCTTTTGAGAGTATATTTTTTAAACTCTCTTAAAATTAATTCAAAAAAGTCTATCTTCAAGTGATTGAAATGACAGTCTGCCCAGAGGGGAAAAATCATTAAAATGATCCGAAGTCAACGAAGTTTAATGAAAATTAATATATTGAAACAAATGTAATGTGACATCTGATATTCCTAAAATAATTGATTTCCATTTGTTAAATTAAACAATTGTAGCTCAGAATTATTATTCACAGCACTCTTTCCTTTATTAGTTTCAAGGAACATGGCTTACACTTAATAAATGGTAGTGTACCACTGGGTTTAAAATATACGGCTTGTGGAAAAGTCTCAAAGAAATCTTATATTTGATGTAAGAGTGACAAAAAACATCATCAAACTATTCTTTCACTGCTAGATTTGAATAACATGGTACAATATGTGTCTGCAGTTACATACTCAGATTTTGAGGTATCAAATATTAATTATTGCTGAAAGTTTTCAGTGTAGTGACTTTACAGAAAATAGCAAAAAGATTGTAAAAATTAAATAACTTTTTCTGAACTTGAGATTCATCTGTCTGTACTTCCTGATTGGTTAAAAAATGTTTGGGGTTCGAGCAACCTCCCCTGATGTTTAGTCACAAAATCCTAGGCATAAGAGGAAGTAAGCCAAGGCATGAAGGAGATGCAAGGCATGGCATTCCAACTGAGTAGTGTGGAGCAGGGCTGTATCCACGCTACCACCTTGAGAAGATTTCCCAGCTATTGGCCTTTGCCCTCACAATACATCTGCACCAATTCATATTGTTTCCCACCTTACCTTTTTTCCAAAATAAAAGCCATGTTCATAGCCTGAACAGAAGTCTAGGTTAGGCAGGGCAATGAGCAGATTCCCAAGTCCTTGGCAGCACATTTGATAGAGAAGTAAGGACAGGACCATGTTCCTGATCCCCAGCTCTGTGTTCACGCAGCTGGAAAGCTTGCGTCCTATGGCCAGACAGGGAATGCATAAGGGAGTGATGCTCAGCACACATTTTTAAAATCTATAGGGACAAAATAATTCAAGGATGATCTCCTTATTCTTTTCTGAAATGGGCATCAGGTTCTTGCAGGTAAATGCTTCATACCTTACACTGTCTCACTGGTTTTCTAATTAATTCTAATTTTCACTCTGCTAAAGATCCTGAGATTTTATTTTGGAAATCAGAGACCCATGACCAGATCCTTACCTCTCCTTGTGCCAGTCTAACAGAGCAAATAACCTGGAAAGGCAAATTAACTTCTACTGGGAGGTACTGCAATGTACTGAAGCAGTGAAGTTAAATATTTCTTTATGTATTATCTGGCATCTGTCCTCTACAGATACATTAATTATTAATGACAGAAAAAATATACATATTCTTTGATACAATTTGACTCCTTTAATTTTTTACTTTTTATAGTCCCAGACCCCACTTCTGAGAGTGCTTAAGCCAACTGCAGAAAATTATTTCTGAGGTCTCACCTTTTCTCTTTCTCTTCTTTCCCACCACACAGAGCTTGTGTTCCAGTGTTCTTGCTTCAGTAATCTTGTGGTAAGGCAGATCAAGGAGCTCAGCAAATGGTGTCATTTTTGTGTGGCTGGTGCTCTGCCAGTGTGGACTTGTGAACTGGCTCATCAGCATCAGCACAACAGAAGGCAGTTGGGGATTTTTGGTACAATGATGTTATTGCACGCCTGTGGTAGGTCAGCCTAAAGTCTTATGGCCCCCTTTGTTTTCACAAGAGAATAACCTCAAGAAAGAGCACAGATCTTGTGTCTGAATTTATTCAGATCAGTCAAGTGTAAGTTTGCTATTGACTGTAGAAGAAGCACAGCCCAACCAAAACAGAACTGAAGTAACTTTTTTATTACATATGAAAGAATCAAACAAAATTCCCTTCACTCATCCTACCTTCCCATCAGTTGCAAACAATATATTTTAAAATATGTATCTACACTGCAGTTATTCTTGCCAATACACTCAAGCACAAGGGGCCTCTTGGGCCACAGAAGTCATTCCTCTGTTATTTTAGGCAACTACTTCATTTATTTTTTTCTCAATACTGATCAAACTTTGCCATAAAACCAGAGAGGTTTCCACCTCTTCTCACCTTGTCTGTAGTGTTTTTCCAAAACTAATCACTATCATGGTTAGGATCCTTCTTCAAACTCATATTTTGCATTTACTGGGACCAGTTAACACATTTAACAGTTAACCTCTTTTAAAGTACAACTTTTTTTCTGTAATAAAAGGATTGGTGCAATATGTTTGCTAATTACCTGAGAACTAAAAAGTGACTGCATTTTAAGTGGAATCCAATGTAATCATGCATCACGGCTTAATGTTTCATTTAATCTCTTTTGGACTACCCAAATTAATCTAAAATAAGGTGACGAGATAAACCCTAGAAACAAACCAATATTGAAATCTATAGTTCCAAGTGCAACTAAACACTTAGGTAAATTCTGACTAAAGCCTTGGAATGTGTACGAACTTTGCCCTTTTTTTGGGTTCTTCAGAAAAGTTAGAAATTTATAGATCTCTCACATAAAGCATAGCACAAATAAAGCTATTGCATGGGATCATTCCATGGTATTGAATAGTATGACAGAACTGTGTTAGACAGAAAACACACTATTTTAGCTCTCCCCAATATTGTAAAAGGACACTCAAGAAGGCAATATTTTGAAACATCTTGTAAAGGGATTCATACTCTCCTTTTAAAATGGTAGAGAGAGGAAAGAGGAATTTCCAGTTTCAGCTTCGTTGTATTGTTGTCAGAGGAAGTTAAATTCAAAGGCTGCCAACATCGCTCTTCTATCTACCAGCTCTTTATTGTTTTCTTTTTCTTCTATAATAGCTTCCTTGCCATCTTCCTAATCAGAAGGAAGAGGAAATAATATGTGATATTTCTATTAATATATTTTACTAGTAGCTTAGGCTGTCTAGGTAGAATTATCCTGTTTTACTGGAGAGATGAGCAGCGCATGGATTGTGTTCACACAGCTACAGAAATTGCTGAACAGTATTTTGAAGTTGCTACATGTAGAGAACCTTTTCCTCTAGTGGTATTGTTTAAACTGTTTTTCACTTAGTATTTTTTATTGTATTTGAAAGTTCAGGAGGACTAATTGTTGCTAAAGCTGAAGGAAAAAATGAGGCTTTCAGTGAGAAGAGAACAGAAAACGTGTCTAGTTCTTGGATTGCAAAAGTGATCTGATTAATCTCTGTGCTAGAATTTCTCTCTTAAGCACAAATTTCGAGCAAACTGTGGGGACATTCCATGCCTCTGTAAGTGACTTTAAACCACTCTGGGATGATACTAATTTTATTGTAACCAGGAGATTTTTGAGAAAGGCATGTGAATATTGGTGTATGTAATTAATTATCAGAACTACAAGTTTAGTCAAATTTTGTTCCTTGTTAAAAGGAAAGTAAGCAGTGTAACATTCCAATGTTTGAAAAATAGGCAAGGAAACTGCACAGGAAGCGACACTGCGCATGGCTTGCAGAAGAGTTTGAAGAGCAGGTTGCAATTCTGCATGGTATGATTCAGCAGCTATTTTGTATTACTCTTCTCATACACATACCTGTCCTGGACTCTGACTTCACAAAGCACTTTAGAACACAGGATATGATTACTTTAGTACTTAGTCTACATGACTACATAAGTAACATGTTCCTTTTTTCTTAGAGTGAACAATGAAAATGAAGTGATAAACAGACTTCCCTATGGATCCATCACATTCTCACAAGCATACCTCTGAATGTACTTAAGCAAATATAGACAGTACAAGTACAATTAAAAAATGCAGGATACATTTTGACTGATACTTTACAGTAAGTATATAATGATATCATAAGACTACATTTATGTCTTTAAAATCCACTGAGAAATACTTTGAACTGCAACAATTAAATAGCAATTGTAGCAAGCAAAATTAAAAAGAATCAAGTCTCATAATCAGATGTATAATTACTACAGGGCATTATGTGACAGATTTCATTTTATGATTTGGACGAAACAAACAGTTCAATGAATGATTGATCCGTGATATGTTTTATCAAATATAAGCCTGTACAGGGGATTTCAAAGACTTTAATCCCATTTAGAACATGTACCATACACCTAAAACACACATTTATAAACTTAATTCCAAAAAGATAGAATGGAATAACTGTAACTCTGGTGCAGATTTGTATATTTTAGAGTAAGTGCCTTGTTCTAGATTAAATAGCTTTAAAAATGAAATTACAGTGTCTGCACATGGAAGACATGCAAATGTCAAGACGTGCAACATTAAGAAATGCTGTTGAATAAAAGCAATTTCATAGTGAGAATCAAAAACATTCTGGGAACTAGTGGGAAGTTTATCTCTGTCCTTAGGAATGGGTTTAGTTACCTGGATACCTTAAATTATGACCTAATTTCAAAATATAGATGGATGTCTTCATCAAGAAAATACCTTCCTCAGAGCAGCCACAATGAATTTTTCTCCCTGAGTTGAAATCCTGAGACATAATTGCCATGACTGTTGGATGCCCGTTTGCAGAGGGTGTCATTATTGCTAAACATATACTCATCTGTTTCACTAAGCCCATTTGTTTTTCCATAATGATTATTTGCAGTACTAGTTCTCCAGGTCACATTCAGCATCTCTTTTACTGCTATTGTATTTCAAGGCAAAAGTCTTATTTCTTTTCCCAGAAGATAAATTTTGAGTGGAAAAATTATGATAATGCTGGTGGCCCCAGACCTGACCCGGACAGTTCTGATATTTGTTAGATCCACATCCTGCCCACTATGCACTGATTCCCCTGTCGACTACACAGCCTGCTTTGTCACCAGTTCAGCAAAATATTTATCCTTATTTTTCGTAAATAGTCCTATTGTTTTCAGCAAGTGAGTGGCACCATTATAAGATAGGTAAGTCTTGTAAGATAAGGATAAATGCTGTTAGTAAGACAGGAGAGGGTGAATATATGCAGGGGTCTTGATGTCAAGAAAAAACCCCAAACACCAAAAAAAACACCAAAAATCCCTTTCTGGAATCATACACTTATGTTTGATTCTGGGAAACAGAAATCAAAAATTGTTTTGTCATGCTTCCACAACTCCTGAAAAACTGTAAGATGCTTTGAAGGCTATGTTTCACCATCAATTGGGAAAAAAAAAATAGAGGGTATAGGTGTAGGTAAAATAATTTTAGATCTAATATTTTTCTTATTGAAACCAGGCTAAATTTATTCAGTTATGCTTATCTCAAAGTTTTCCCAACTCATTGACGAGCCTTAGTATTTTCCAGAGAATACAATTTGTAGAGATTTTCTAGTTCAGAAATGTCTACTTAAATCTGATTATTCTTTTTATTTGTGTGGAACTGTGGGGTTTTTTGGTGGAACCCTAATAAATGAGCCAGTCAAGTCCTTGGCTTTGCAACAGTAGTGTCAGACATTTTAATTAGAAGGCAACAAATCTAGACTTTTTGTGTAGGAAATGTATAGCAAGACCCTAGTCTCTGCACTATTGGTCTCTACATTGTACATGAAACAAGACTTGACTGTTTCTTTTCCAGATTACAGTCATAATGAAAATAAAGTTTATATAAGATAGTGGGATAACATGCTGGTAAAAATTCTGTTTACACAGTACCTTATCTTGTGAAAATGGAGTTTGCATTTCTTCTTTTCCACTTTGAATGGAGCATGCTTCTAAGTCTATCAACTCTTAAACTTACATAGTTTTAAATAAAAGTAGACTAGAAATTTAAAACCATGTAACAGATTATTTCCCTTCATTAACCAGAGGTCAATACATGGATTAGTACCTGATCATTAGAATTAGGGTTTATGTAAAACAACAGGTCAAGCAAATGACAAATGATTGGCTCTGATCCAAAATAATACTGTGTTGAGTGGGGGGGCAATTATTTTTCCAGATAAAAAAAAAAAAAAAAAAGAGATATAAAATAATAGATTTTCTGTTGAAGTGTCACTGTCTCATAAAGATTATAGTCTATATGAAAAAGGAGGGAGTTGAGAAGGCCATACTAATCCTAATAATTAGAATTTATTTTAATGTCTCCAAATCCATGCACATTGAGCACCTATGCTGGCTAAATCTGCCTGGCCCTTGGCCACAGGTTAACTTCATCCTGCAGTTTTTGTGAGTGTTGGCCTCTTGTGCACCCGTCTCCCACCCCACTGCCTTCAGGTGTCCTCGCAAGTTAGCCAAACACACAGCAACTGCACAGTTCTCCACTCGTGGCACCTTGCCTTCCTCTGTGCCTTTTTGCTGCCTCACAGGGAGAGGTGAGAGTCTCAAGACTGATGCCTGTAGAGGACCTGTTGGGTAAGGTTGACAACCATACTTCAGACTCAAAGGAGCAAGATCACCTGGGATGGAGACTTGGACCTAATATTTTCACCAGTGTTAACAGATATAGCTTTCATATCTATAATGCTGTTTTTAAAAGACAGCTAAAATCAGGTAATTCTTAAACTGGCAAACACTGATGGTATAATCCCTCTGAAGAAATGTTCAGTTAAACAGAAATTATACCAATCCTGCAATTCAGTGTTCATCAGCATAAATTAGTGATGCCATTCAGACTATTTACCATCATGGAGAAATAAATCTACACAGACAACCCAGAAATGTTACTACTTTATTACACAGAAGACAATTTGTTTCCATGCCCACTGAGTTTCTTAACCTTTAATAATATCAGCATATAATTAGAGTGAACATCAGGAAGGGGAGGAATACTGTGACCTAATGTTTTTTTATCACGGACCTCTGCTGTTCTGAATCATGATGTTTGATCTGAATTTTCCAAATATTTTTCCTTTTTTTTTTTTTTTCCAGTGTGTTATTGTGCTAGTAATTTAGTATCCTAGAATCATAGAATCGTGGAGGTTGGAAAAGACCTTTAAGATCACTGAGTCCAACAGTTAACCAAGCACTGCCAAGTCCACCACTAAACCATGTCTGGCACGGTAACACCTAAGCACCACATCTACACATATTTTAAATACCTTCAGGGATGGTGACTCCACCACATCCCTGGGCAGCCTGTTCCAATGCTTGACAATGCTTTCGGTGGAGGAATGTTTCCTAACATCCAGTCTAAACCTCCCCAGTGCAACTTGAAGCCATTTCTTCTTGTCCTATCACTTGTTACTTGGGAGAAGAGACCGACACACACCTCACTACAACCTCCTTTCAGGTAGTTGTAGAGAGCAATAAAGTCTCCCCTCAGCTTCCTTTTCTTCAGGCTAAACAACCCCAGTTCCCTCAGATGTTCCTCAGAAGACTTGTTCTACAGAACCCTCACCAGCTTCATTGCCTTTCCTTGGACATGCTCCAGCACCTCAATGTCTTTCTTGTAGTGAGGGGCCCAAAACTGGACACAGTATTTGAGGTCTGACCTCACCAGTGCCAAGTACAAGGGGACAATCACTTCCGTCATCCTGCTGGCCACACTATTTCTGCTAGAAGTCAGGATGCTGTTGGCCTTCGTGGCCACCTGGGCACACTGCTGGCTCATATTCACCCGGTAGTTGACCAACACCCTCAGGTCCTTTTCCAGCCACTCTTCCCAAGCCTGTAGCATTTCATGGAGTTGTTGTGACCCAAGTGCAGGACCCAGCACTCAGCCTTGTTGAGCCTCATACAACTGACCTCAGTCCATCACTCCAGCCTGTCCAGAAACTTTCTACCCTCAATCAGATCAGCAATCCTGCCCAACACTATGTCATCTGCAAACTTACTGAGGGTGCACTCGATCCCTTGTCCAGATCACTGACAAAGATATTAAACAGAACTGGCTGCAGTACTGACCCCTGGGCAACACCACTTATGACCACCGCCAACTGGATTTAACTCCATTCACCATCATTCTCTGAGCCCAGGCATCCAGTTTTTTACCCAACAAAGAGTACACTTGTCCAAGCCATGAGCAGCCAGTTTCTCCGGGAGAATGTTGGTGTAAAAAGAGTCAAAGGCTTTACTAAAGATCAGGTAGACAACATCCACAGCTTTTCGCTCATCCACTAAGAGAGTCACCTTGTCATAGGAGGAGATCATGTTTGTCAAGCAGGACCTACCTTTCATAAACCCATGCTGACTCGGCCTGATCACCTGGCTGTCCTGAATGTGCCACATGATGGCACTCAGGATGAGCTGCTCCATAACCTTTCCTGGCACCAAGGTCAGACTGACAGGCCTATAGTTCTCCAGATCTCTTTCCAGCACTTCTTGTAGATGGGAGTCATATTTGCTAACTTCTATTCAGCTGGGACCTCCCCAGTTAGCCAGGACTGCTAACTAATGATCAAAAGTGGCCTGGTAAGCTCTACTGTCAGGTCCCTCATTACCCTTGGGGGACCTGACAGAAGTGATCACCAAGCCACTTTTTTTTTCTCTGTTATTAGGAATATAGCCACTATGATTTACTAGTTGGGAGCTAATTTACACAGTGATATTTATTTTAGAAAAATAAAACTTTATCATCCACTTTTCATTTTATGTAGCAATAACCAAAATGCAGCTGTTTTCATGACCCAGGATGTCATACTCCAAGCAAGAAGTTATGACTACTTCTCACACTTAATACTTGTTCTTGTAAAAATGTTCCTCATTACAATGAGCCTGACTCACAAGTCTTTCATTAGAAAATCCCACTTGGCCATTAACAGTACTAATGTTTTCCTATTGTGCTTGAAAATGAATAATTCATATCATCTATGAGAATAAACTGGGATGATGAGTAACAGGGCAGAGCAAATGCAGTTATGTCCTACTTTTTATATTTTACCAAGCTTTCTAAATGTAATTTTCTATGTTCTTTTTTGTTGGCTAGAGTGAATTTTGTTTAAATATATTTTTTATATCTATATGAATAAATATGTGTATATGTATATGAGATGTATGGATCAAACTAAATGAACTTCAGAGTGTGTCTGTGTACCTTTTCCCTCACATACACACACATGCTCATGGCACTTGAAAAACTTCAAGGAAATAAAAAAAACAACTTGACAATACTTTTGATCAGGGAATACCTGCTTGGAGAAGCTCAGCTCTTATGTGTACTGTCATTTCCCTGAACTGTGTCATGGTTATAGGTACAGTCTTTTTTGTCTTTTTTTTTCCTGCACAAACAGTTGTCAGTTAGAGTTTCAAACTATTCACTAACACATCTTACAAAGGGGTGAACCATGTTGAACATATACTCACGTCTTCTGATGAATTCTTCCTTCATGCTTCCTGCTAACTTATTTATCTAAAAAAAACAGCAAATACAAACCAGTAAATAATACCTTTTGGAGCAGAGACAAACTGTCCAGCTGGTACTGCTAAAAAAAAAAAAAAAAAAAAAATTAAAAAAAAATTAAAAGAGGAGAATAAAAGATTTAGAAACTTAAAATTTGTTGTTTTGACCAACAATAAATTGCTGTCAGCCAGGCCATCACCAGCTCAGCTGCTTTTGTTAAGATTCTCCACATCTGAGAGTTGATTAAGGCCAAGAATTGTGACCGCCAGCAGAAGAAGGAGAATGTTTCTTCATGTAAACAGGCCATGCTTTTCCAGGAGGAAAAACCTGAGCATGGTTCCTTATTCCTTTTACAGAAACTTAGCAGTTCAACCCTTCCTATTGATTTCAGCTATAACAAATCACCCACTGTTATTAAAAAAATAAAAAGAGAAAAAGTCATTCAAGAAAAAGTAAAACCTTAATTTCATTCCTAATTTACACTGCATTATACTACTTCTTGAAAACAAGAGGAGATGTGTGTCTCGGTTTAATTAACATCATTTGTGGCCCACAGGATTGGGAAAAAAAAAAAAGGATTAATCCTGAAGGATGTAATGAGGTATTAGGGTTTCCTTGTAACGCATCCTTAATTAACATGCCATTATTTGCAGATGTTGCCAGACACCCATAAAAAGCCAATTTGAGTTTGTTTAAATTAATTAAACAGAGTTGCTGCTCTCAACCCCCTCTTTGCAGAGCATGCTGGCATCTGTACCCCTCTGCATTTCTCTCCACTTGGCCTGTTCATGCATCTACCTTCTGTTTCTGGGGGTTTTTACACTGCAGGGACAAACAGGGTGGGCTCCTGCTGAACAGAGGCCTGGCACCATTGGCCTGGTGTCAGCAGACACCAATACCACTAGGTAACCATCACTGCGCCCATGGGCTGGGCTCCTCTTGAGCCCTGATGAGGTGTCCAGCCAGGCCTCGCCTCCTCCTGGCCTCAGCCTCCAAGATGCCGACAGGAGACACGGACTCTGCAGTCAGAGGCCTGTGCTGTACCCTCAGCACTGCAACAGGTTTAATCCCCTCCAGCTGGAGGGAAGAAAGGATCTGCAGCTAAAAGGAAAAGGGTATTTTTCTCATTGTACTTTCTGTATTTTCCAGAAGATTGCTTCCTGTGGAATGCAGCACAGCAGAGGCCTTGGCCATGACCAGCCACCAACTTAAGGTGCAGCGGTGTGGTACAGCCTTGCCAAAGAGGGGCCTCTGTGTGCTACCAACCTGTCACCTCCTTGTAAATACAACCCAACAGTACACAGGACTAGCAAAAAGAGTTATACCAAGGTAACTGCAAATGCTGCCATGTTTTCTCCATGCCTGCTTTTCAGCCTGGAGAGACTGCTGAGGTAAACAGACCCAGTACAACACCTGTAGGGTACAGGCATGGTTGGGAGCTATATTGTTTAGTTAATACAGTCTTCCTCTCCTTTACCACCCTGCTCTTTATTTTTTTTGTCTGGGAAATTTAATTGTGAAATTGAAAGTAGTTCTAACAAAGTCTATGGCTGGACAAAATACAGGACAAAAAAGTTTTTAAAAGTTTAGCAAATGATAAAGAGATCAGCTTGACTCAGCCCACACTAAATAGGTCAGGGTGGGAGCAGCCAAGTAAAGACTACACTTTGTTGTGGCTAAAATAACGCCCTTCATGATAAGGTGTAAGGAATATTAGCTTCTGCCTTCTGAAATTGTAGAGCTTATGGGTATGCATAGACATACGTATACATGTGTATGCCTCTGTGTGTATATGTATGTGTAGGTAGAGAAAACTAGGTATTCTCTCTTCCTTTTGTCCTCACTGTGCCTATCTTCTTCGTTTGGATAAATAATGCTTCAGTGAACAGTTACAGTAATCTTATACTATAACAAATAAGAATTATCTAGTAAGAATCATCCATCGTGATGACTTAAACATTGATTTTTCACTGTAATAGAGGTTATCCTTCTCCACAGCTTTTGCTGAATATGGTATTTTACCACAGTAATAAACAAATAAGAGATGCTGGAAGACATTCTTTGTCATCTTCATAGCTCTTTCTCCAATTCCTATTTGACAACACAGTGATTTAGATGCAGTGTGTAATGTTTATGGAACATCTTTTTTTAATGGCAATATTTGATAGCCTAATCTGTTCTGTTTGTGACTCAGTTGCATTTTCACTGGCTGATGCTCACTTCATATGAATCTTGTTTGCCATCAACCTACAAGGAAAAGATGTTGCAGCTAGAACACACTTCTATGTCTCACAGTAGTAATTTAGCACAGAGAATGCCTAGCTGTCTCTATAGATTCAACAGATAAATGAAGCTATCACGGGTGAAAGTGAAAAAATTTCATGCCTTCCTAGCAGATAATTGATCTTTGTTTTCTCATAGTGTTACTTGGAAACAAAACCAGATTTCTTCCAGGTGCCCTTTTAACTGAGAGCTAAAATAAAGTGAAAGCTTTCTAGATTTTAATCTTAATTCCACAGTCAGAGAAGGTCTTTAAGTGAAAGGACAGGTTTTTAGAACAAAGGTTAATATCGACATAGAGGATTCGCACAGAGGGTATGTCTGTCTACAAATAGTTCCACATGCACAAAAGCAAGAAAAAGCATTCCCTTTGCTAAGAAACGGAAAGTGATGTTTCATGATTTAGTCCTAAATTCACAGAAGATTTTGGTATCTGGTCTGAACTATTATATTCTGACAATAAGCCTGCATGTAGATATCCAACACATACTTCTATTATAGGTCAGGAGGTGAATATGGCTGGCTGACTCAGCTTCCCCCATAGTTGCTACTGCCACTTTTTCATTTCTACAAAGTATTTTGTCAGCAGGGAGCCCTTAAAATGGTAGGGACTGAATTAATTTTTCCTCTAAATGGGAACTTTCTAAAGTTGACTGAAAAACTATTAACAGTTGGGAAAATTAGCATACCTTCTGACAATGCTGTGATGTCTCTGAGAATAAGAAAACCTCCACTGAAAGTGGCAGTCTGCCTCAAATTTTCCATCTGTCACATAAGCAAGGTATTTTCAAGTGTGTGTGTAATAATATTAAGCATGGGTATTAACAAGAGATATAAATATAGTCATGTTTTCTTGGGAGTTAAGACTTGGGAATTGTGAAATTGATTACAATGAGAATATGAATGCAGTAAATATGCTTTCTTTTTTTTAAACTCCCTTTAGTATATTCACAGCAGGATGTCTGAATGAATGAACAAAATTATAGTGGATAATTGAGAGCTAGTTGTTGTATCTCATCATATAATTCTGTGAAGAACCAAGTACTTTAAATTATGACCATAGGCATATTGCTGCAATAGGGTAGAAAAAACACAGCTTAACTAAGGCTATTTGGGGAGTGATATTGTAGAGAAGATCCCTTCATGGCTGAAGATCCTCTGCTGTCACAGCTGGTTTCTACACAAGTGAAAGTGACCCTTAACTGAATTGAGAGCAAATCTTGGATGATAGATATGTTTGTATTTCAGTTTTCTGTACAGTTCTGCACTGTACTGACAGCATCTTTGAGTTTAGACATATATGCCTTACACCACCAAGTGCAGATGCACAACTGCTGCCTTCCTCCATCTCCAGTAATTCTGAGGTGGTTCCTCAGACAGGAAAAGGGGGTAAAGACTCACCACACTCAGTGGTGCCAGCCAGCACCTTACAGGACTGACTGACATGCTGCACAAAAGATGTATGTGTGCAGTATTCACCTGTAAAACTCATTTAGCTTCTTCCCTGGGAAAACTTTTTTTTCAAATCCCTACAACAAGTGTTGCTCTCAAACCTGCTTAAATGAGTAAATTGTGACTCCGCTGTCCTGACTCCAGCCCAGCAGTGGGTGTAGTGCAGAGGCCTCGCTGGTCCAGCCATAGCAGGGTAGACAAGAAGTGAGAGCCACAGCAATAACTGCTTGATGTCCACCCCCACTCTGTACAGATCCAGCACATCTCTAGTTTGCATCGACACACAAAGGGTCATTTTAGCAGTCTGTATTCCCCCAGGAAGGCATGCTTCAGGGCACAACACCAGCACCTAGCTGAGAAAAACTGAAATCCCTGTCTTTAACTGCACGAATTTAGTAAAATTTTCTCCCTGTCCTCTACTGTCTGTTGTCTTCTGCCTGAAGGCTTTAGAAGTGGTCAGGGAACTGAGATAATAATGTTGTACAGGGAATAGATTGATGACAGCTAAAAAGGGGACCAGAGAGAACTGAAATCATGACTGGATATTTGAGACCCAATTACGGGGAAAGTAACAGGCAGTACTAATTTCATCAGACCTGTAAGTACCGACCAACTGCTCGAGGGAACTATAGATTCTTTAAGTAGCACAGCAGTAAATTGAAGAGCTGGCATCAGCCCCAAAATAAGAATGTGTAACTCTGTGGTGAAACAATAGCTGTAAGATTAATGCAAAAATACAGTTTTCAAAATTAAGGTGAATTTATTCTAGCAGAGACAGAAAAGAGAGAAGAAAAAGTTAAATTCTTGTAATGTGAGAGAAGTAAAAATTTAACAGAATAAAACATAAATAGGAATATAATACAGGCTTTAAATCTAGTGCAGATGGAATTTGTGGTAACAAGTCCAGGAGAACGGTTCACTAAATCAGTTCTTAACTAGCTGGCTTTTGTAGACTTATGAACAGTAATAGGTTTTCCAGATATAGTTTAGATGCCTACATTGCTTCCTCTGTGAATGACCACAGGTACTGTTGTCCTTTTTGAACTACTAGGTGTTAACTGGAGATCTACAGTGAGGTTCACTTGGGGTTGAAAATTTAGATGCCCATGTCTTAAAACCCTGGAAAAACTCATTCTGTTAGCATTGTGAATTTGACAGTGACGGGATTGAGGTCAGTGAGTGGCATGGCTCAGTCAGGGCAATTTTTTTTTTTTTTTTTTAAAAAAAAAAGCTGGTGGAAAGAGTGAGATATTCCTTCTGTGTCACAGCCCAGCGAGCAGAGCAGCTTTGCAGCACTCCACTCCCTTACACTTCAAGAAAAAGACTTAGTTCCCTTCAGGCTTTTTTTGCCTGTCCTCCCTTACAGCATATCAGTCAGGAAAGAATTCACAGACTACTGAAGTCTTCTAGCACTGTAATACTGAATCCCAGCTTGCCAGTGATAAATTAGTAGTTTGCTGTCTGGAATATGCATAACTGCAACAGACCACATGTCTTGGCTGCCCCTGTAACTTCTGAAACATCTGGACAGCACAGGGCCAGCTTAATTTACCAGTTACATTTTCACATTAAAACAAAGTGGAGCTAGGAGTTTGGCTGAAGCAGTTTGGGCTGCCTTCTGGTTATCCTTCAATCCAGCTTCTCCCTGGGAAGCCGTACATCTGCAGTAGCTCTCCAGCTGGGGGTTCCAGCATGGCACTCCTGCTTCTGCTCAGCTTTGGGTTCTTTGTGCTGCTGAGGACTGCTGGCTTTAGGACCTTACTTTCTTTCACTCATCTCTAAAACTTGCCCAATTTCTTTGAGCCAAGAACTGAATTGCTTGACACGAATCATGAAGTTAATTTCTATGCTTGGGGAACAGAGATATATTCTTTCCATAAATAAAAACCCACATAAACGATCAAGCTTGCTCATAAAATATTTTTATATAAAAAGCTTTTCCAGAGTAAACTATTAGTGAGACACATTTTCTTATTGACTATTAAGTTCAAACTTGTGAATATTTATAATGTATGTTCAAAGCTTTTAAAAAAATTAACATTTTTATTGGTTTTGTCGATTATAATTTCAAGAAAGATTATATCAAGTTCAGAGGCAAGACTAACTTGTAATAGGTGCTACCTAAGCTAGAAAAACACATTGAAGCAAGCAGGACAATGAAATATGTGAAAGTAGTTCTTAAAATGGATTATTTAAACTCATATTAACATACCACATAAGAATAATACCCATAGCAATCAAGAGGGACAGTAGATATCTTGACAGCATATCATCCATCAGTAGAGGCATTACTTTCCAGAAATTTAAGTAATAAGACTTTCAATAGTAGCAAAAAATAAGTACATGGTATTGCCATAGGAACTGATAGTGCATGTTATAACTGAGAGGGAAAACTTGCCTTAATTCTACTTTTAAAGTTGCTCATAAGTTTCTAAAAGTAATTACTTTTTGGATGGAATTTTTTCATTCTAGAACTTAGAGTTAAATTCTATCTGAAAAGATTAAAACTTTTGCTTTTCCTGTGTGCAAGAAAAACACAAACCCATTCCAGGTGCCATAGTTATTCCCTACTAAGATAAAAAATATAAGTTATCTGAAAGCTAGTATTTAATTATTTCACAGTTTATATAACCATCTGCTAAATGGCAATGTAGCATTAACATTCTTCAGTCTTGATTTGATTACTAAAAGCATTATGAGCTTCATCAAGTTTGAAAATAAATCCTGCTTGGATAGGTTTAAAGCAACAGATAGTTAAGTGTGTACTTTAATTATGCTGATGAAAATAGGCAATTTCCTTGGCATTCTCTGTTTGTTCCTTTCCAAGGAAGAAGTTTAGAATAATAAAAGTTGCAGAAGTTTCAATTTTGATTAGGCTGCGTGGATTTAAAGAGAGAGCTTTAGCTAATGCCAGTGGGAGAGCTGCATTGTATGTGACCTCAGACTGTCTCGTATCAGGACATAGCAGTAGAGCAGGACAAAGCACAGTTTGAGTCTCCAATCCAGAATTCAGACAGCAATAAATTGAGTTTGTTCCTTTTAAAAAAAAAAAAAATTCCTCCTCCTAAAGCCGAAAGATTTGTTTTTTCTTGAAAGTATATCTTCAGAGTGTATTTTATCTCTGCCTAACAACATCTCAGCCCAGGAATAACCCAGAAATCTAACCTCAGCAGTGAGATTTCTCGTGTTTTTACATACTTTGAATGCCTGAATTTGTTTATCTAAAATAATATATTTTTATTTATCTGTGTCAACATTAGAAGATAGGCAGTTTAATCATTCACAGCTACTTTATCTCCAAATTATGGATACTTTCTTAGGTTTTTTGTGACACTATCAGCTGCACAAGGCTCCCTTAGACCTAGGGGAAACTCTTTCCTTGTTATCATATCACTTTATAATACATTTGTCTCTAGATTGTAATGATAACTCATATATGATGTCAATATTTGGCATTTCTGAAGCACAGTTTCAACAGTCCATGACAATGAAAGCCTATGCAGTTAACTTTTAAACATGCAGTATGGCAAAGCAGATCAAATCCTTCTAAACAGGAGGAAAATCGAGAGGCAATTGCACAGATGTTAATAACTAAATAATTGTTTCAGCAAACCAGCTGAAGCTGCAAGCATTTTCTTCAACAGCTCTGGAGTACAGCCTACAAAATGCAATTCTGTAGCAAGGTAACTCTTCTTGTTACCTGACTTTTGTGATAAAAATGTTTATTATACTTGGACATGGAGTTACATGGGACTAGTAGTTTATAAGAGCTAACAGAATTTCCTAGAGATGTCATATTTCTTGGTATAAAATTTCTGGGACAAAAAATGAGCTTGAGTCAAATGAGGAAATATTTTAATTTTTATTTGTCATTTTTAAATATCTCCATTCAACTTTATTTTTGTCCTTTATTTTCAGGTATGTTAGATAGAATTATGCCTACTGGCTTTAAAATACTATCAGTGATTTGTATACCTGTAAAACAGTTGAGATTACTTCCAAGAGAGGCTCCTTCATTCTTCATTTGCCATACTATTCATGTTTCAAAACTATCTAGATTCCCACTTCTATGTCTAATAATTATTTCTTACTTTAATTAGAGAGGGTATATGCAAATATATTATTAGTGCTGCAAACTATTATTTTAAGGGATTGATGTATTAATTTCCTTTTTAGTTTTCAGGGATTAGAACAGTATTAGATAAGAATAGACAAATTAACATAGGTGTTATAGAAATAAATTTATTACTACATTAAAGCAGTCTCTTTCATAGCTGAAATATACTTAGCTGAGTTCCTATAAAAAGTGCACATTAGAATTTATGACTCACCAGGTGCTCAGTTTTCTAGATTTTGTGTTCTTGGAAATACTGTTGTGACGTGGTACATATTCAGCAACACAATGCTGATGTAGCAATTACTTTGATTTCATCTCAACTTGGACATCCAGAAATAGACATTTATTTCTATAGGCCATGCTGATATCTGCTGTCCTTTAGATTCCTTGAGGACAGTGGGAAGTGAAATCCAATAGTCCAGACTTACAGGAAAATAAAAAGGAAGCTCTGAATTTAGCATTATATTCCTAATATGGAAAATATAGTGTGTTAAACTCTGATTTTATTTACACTCGTTCCATTTCAGAAGTTTTATCTACCCACAAAACGTACAACATTTGATTCCTGACATACTGGGGAAAATGTACTAAAGATGTGGATATGGTCTGCTAAGAGCTTTCATGTAAATATTCTCTTCTCCTCTATGAAGAATGCACTCTAACTTATGGATCAACAGTCAAACCTATGCAAGACAATAAAGGAAGACAGATATGCAAAACAAAAGTCCCAGTGGTAAGATGGTAAAGATAAGTGTTACAGTGCATTAAAACTCATGTCTTCAAAACAAGTCGACTTGAGCCAGTTACATGAGAAAAGAAAATACTGATAAATTTCATGGTTAACATTTGTAAAACTATTTATGAGCTATGAATATTACATATTATTTTACTAAGCAAATGGAATAACTAATAGGACAGGAAACCACTGAAGCTTTAAATGGGCAATGGTTTGCACAAAACAAATACATCAATCTCTTTGATAAAGAAGCACTTTACCAAGTAATATATTCCCAAATGTGTGCAAGTGTATGCATAATTTTTTTCACTGTCTAATATAACATGCTCATACGTATCTACGTATAAAGGAAAAAATATGCAGAATAGTAGCCTTTCTTAAATCTAAACTTCACAGTTTTATGTATTTATTTTAACAACTAAACAGAGAAGTATGGAGATGTGTCACTGGTTTATTAACTGAAATTTCCATCAGAATTTGCTCTTTATAGCTTGTTTTCACTTTCCCGGATTGTATTTCCCTGGGGAGACAAAACACACAGAGAAACCACCAACCAACTGACACACACACCCCCAATGCAAAAAGAAAAAAACCCTTATATTATTCTTTATAATGGTTTTGTGCTTTTGAGATTATTTTGGAGAATTATAGATTGCAAAAATATTAACAGTTAACATAAAGTCCCTTTTCATGATAACCATCAAAGGAGTCATTCACGTTAGGTTACTTTTCCACAGTGCAGCTAATATTTGTAGTGGTCTTCTATTGGGGTAAAAAGCTGGCTTTTCTTGGGGAGTGGTCTGTCAGAACACGAGCTTAGGTTAGCCTCACTGAATTACCTCAGGAGGATGATTCTCTCTCGGGGGGCTGCACAGGAGCCTGCAGACTTTGTCCTCACTCAGCTAGTTACTGGTTTATGAATAACCTTACCTCATTACTATACTATGGACTGATTGCAGTAAGAGATGCTTCACAATAGTGCTACAGGAGGGCTATAGTCATGGCTTTGTGCACACTGATTTGATGATTTCTCACTAAGAAGCTTTAGCATTTACAATTATTTGAAAAAAGTTAAAATGTATAAATACTATGCATGGAATTTTCAACTAAATTGATTTTTTGTTTGCAAAAATTATGACCCGTAGGAAAAAAAAAAGATATATTTACACTATAGTGGTATCCTTGCTCACTGACTACAACATCATGGTATTAATGAGAATCTTCAACAGAACAAATAAGTCAGGTTTTGTCAAAACAGCAATTTATTAAACTTCAGTGTCCCTGACTTTAATGTTAGTTCTAAACAGAAGACATTATTCTGGAAAGGAGGAATATATAAAAGGATGAGTGGTAAAGAGATAAGAAGTTTTATTAGACTTCAGCATTATTCCTTACCTATTAGTAAAATATTTCAAATTGCTTTAACATCTGCAGATTTATTCTGGAAAGATAGTCTTAAGATGGATGAGCTGAAAAAAGAATACCCAAGGGTACACCAAAAATGAAAATTAATAGTCTCATTTGTAAGCATGGGATATAATAACAGTATACTTGCAGTCAGAGCAACAGCAAAAATATTAATATGGTGCTGAGAAACTTTGAATAAGAGAATTGTTTCTTGGATTTTTTCCCAGAGTTAACTCTGGATCAAGAATCACATAATCATTCAGGTTGGAAAAGACCCTTGGGATCATTGAGTCCAACCATCAGCCCCACTCTCCAAGTTCTCCCCTACACCATATCCCCCAACATCACATCTAAATGACCCTTACACACCTCCAGGGATGGTGACTCTTAACACCTCCCTGGGCAGCCTGTTCCACTGTCTGACCACTCTGTGAAAAATTTTTTTTCCTAATGTCCAGTCTAAACCTCCCCTGTTGGAGTTTAAAGCCATTCCTCCTTGTTCTGTCACTAATCACCTGTGAGAAGAGACCAGCACCAACCTCTCCACAATGTCCTTTCAGGTAGTTGTAGAGAGTGATGAGGTCTCCCCTCAGCCTTCTCTTCCTCAAACTGAACAGTCCCAGCTCCTTCTATCGCTCCCCATAGGATTTGTTCTCCAGGCCCTTCACCAGCTTTGTTGCCCTCCTCTGCACTCACTCCAGCACCTCAATATCTCTCTCGTATTGAGGTTCCCAAAACTGGACACAATACTCCAGGTGTGGCCTCCCCAGTGCAGAGTACAGGGGGACTATCACCTCCCTACTTCTGCTGGTCACACTATTTCTGATACAAGCCAGGATGCTGTTGGCTTTCTTGGCCACCTGGGCAACTGCTGGCTCATGTTCAGCCACCTGACCATTAGAACCCCCAGATCCTTCTCCTCCAGACAGCTCTCCAGCGACACCTCCCCAAGCCTGTAGCCATGCAGGGCGTTGTTGTGGCCCAAGTGTAGGACCTGGCACTCGGCCTTGTTGAAGCTCATCCCGTTGACGTTGGCCCACTGATCCAGTCTATCCAAGCCTCTCTGTAGAGCCTCCCTATCTTCATGTAGATCGACACTCCCGCTTAACTTGGTGTCATCTGCGAATTTACTGATGATACACTCTATGTCCTTACCAAGATCATCAATAAAGATGTTGAACAGAAATGGTCCCAACACCGAGCCCTGAGGAACACCACTTGTGACCAGCCACCAGCTGGATTTAGCTCCATTGACCCCCACTCTCTGGGACTGTCCATCCAGCCAGTGCCTGACCCAGCAGACAGTTCGCTCATCCAGGCCATGGGCACCCAGTTTTTTAATGAGAATTCTATGGGGAAGTGTTGAATGCTTTTTAAAAATCCAGGTAGTCAATATCCACAGATTTTCCCTTGTCCAATAATTGGGTCACCTTGTCATAGAAGGAGATGAGGTTTGTCAGGTAGGACCTGCCTTTCATAAACCCATGCTGACTGGGCCTGATTCCCTGGTTTTCCATTATATGACTTTTAATGGCACTCGAGATGACCTGCTCCATGATCTTCCCTGGCACTGAGGTCAGACTGACAGGTCTATAGTTTTCTGGATCCTTCTTTCTGCCTTTCTTGTAGATGGGTGTCACATTTGCCACCCTCCAGTCCAGTGGGACCTCCCCAGTTAGCCATGATTTCAGGTAAATCCTGGACAGCAGCTTGGTGAGCACATCTGCCAACTCCCTCAGCACCCTTAGGTGTAACCCATCCGGTCCCACAGACGTGTGTGCATCCAAGTGGTGCAGCAGGTCTCTGACCACCAACTCTTCAACTGTGCTGACCTCAGTCTGCTTCCCCTCTCCATCTCCCAGCTCATGAGGCTGGGTGTGCAGGGAACAGCCAGTTCCACTGCTAAAGACTGAGGCAAAGTAGGCGTTGATCACCTACACAAGAATATTGCATGCCAAGCACACAAACAGCAAGAATCTTTCAGGAAAAAATTAAAAGTCTCTGACAGGAAAGGATTTGATTTGAATTTATATAAGTAAATCTTCTTAGTCACCTCCCCTTTTTAAATATGCAATCTATTAGTTTCAAAATAAAGAACAAAAGGTTACAGAGGAAAGTATGGGTTAATTAGCAATTCACAGTGCTCTGAATTTGTTCACTATTTTAGTATCACCAGAGAAGAATATTTTTTTTAGTAAATTCTAAGTAGTGAATTAGAAAGGTTATGTTTTATGCATTTGCATAATATATGCACACTAAAGTTGTCATGATGGCACACTTAATTGATTCAGCTGTACTAACGGCAGTTTAATTTTTACATTCACAGTACAACTGCCACTAATCTTTTTGCCTTATAGCTGAGAACTGAAGCATTTAGTTCATTTTAAATGTTGGAAAAAAATCTCATTGCATACACAACTATAAAATAATTGTCCTATATGAATGCTAATTACATTTAAGAGTCTTGCTTCTCTAGAGATAGAAATTCAGTCTCAGCCATGAATTGGTAATACAATTACTGGGATGTGGCGTTGAGTATAAACAAAGACATCAGTGAAGAAACAAAAGCCATTAAAGATGACAGGATGTGGGAGGCCAGAGAATTAAATAGATTCAGATAACATCAGATTTGCTTCATGGTCTGAAATGGGTAATAACAGAGATATGGTTACTAATGTACTGGGATCCTGGTCTTCTGATATCTTCAAAGATCAGGAGTCATTGGTATAAACATGTAAGAGCATGATAGATGGGCATCACTGTGTCTGGAGTTTAAAAGACTGTTCTCTTGGTTTTTCTTTCTTTTCTCATCTGTAAGCTGCTAGAACTGCAGTTTAGCCCCTTTTTTTAATGACATATTTAAGCTCAAAAAAGGACTCCGTTCATTCAGCAGCCAGGATGCTGGATGTTTTCTTGTTGAGAAGAGATCCTAGGCCTTTTATGTGCATGAGCCTCAGTTTATAGTCTGACATTTCTGCTGTTTGCACAGAACATAGTTATCGCAGCAGACGGTCTCTCAGCAATCAGAAAGCACTATCCAAGTCCATGGAGGACTTAGAAAAAAGACAAAAAAACACCTGGAACCGGAGTATTCTGTGGCCCAGAGCACAGAGGGGAGGGAGAATCATTGCTGCAGGATATGAACTCTGCAGCTAAATGAGTGAATCTCTGATTTTTCCCCAGATTTCGTGGGATAAGTTCTTTGATCATTGTTGGATAAGGGAAAACATTTTCCAGTAAATATATCCAACAATACCAAAAATTCAGAGACCCCTAGTTCAAATGAACAAGAAGAGTAGATGCCATTAGCAAAACAATATGAACGCTGTAAAGAACTTTGAAATAAACAGTAAGAAGATGCTTAAAATTGATGAGGTTTTTGATACATGATGAGTTTTACTTAGTTCTAAATGAATAATAAAGTACTTGTGTCAGAACAGATTAAGCTGGCTCAGAAGAGCAGAGAGGAGAGAGAAAGTTGAAGAACTCTTTCTGAAGATGCTTGCTCTTGCAACTACATCAGCAGAAGCAATACAACTTCATGGAGGCACTGAGGACTTCCCTAGCTACTGTTTCCTCACCAGACTATTAATAATTACTGCAGTCTCTAAGAATGTGTTTATCAGTGGATTGAGTAGTCACAAATGCTTATTTATGAATTATAAGCAAATTCAAAGAAAACAGGTTTCAGAAAAAATATGCTCAAAACTTGAATCTGCACAAAAATATTTGTGTCAGACATGAACAGATTAGGATTAATTTCTTCAGTTAAAGGTAGAAGGAAGGCAAGTACCATTAGAACCTAAACCAGTTTTGATTGGAAATGCTTTCAGTCAGTAAAAAGCCAGAGAGGAATCCTCTCCTCATCCTCTCCTCTCCCTCTCCCCTCCCTCTCCATCTCCTCTCCCTCTCCCTCTCCCCTCCCTCTCCTCTCTTCTCCCCCTCCTCTCCCCTCTTCTCCCTCTCCTCTCTCTCCTCTCCCCTCTTCTCCCTCTCCTCTCCCTCTCCCCTCCCTCTCCCCTCCCTCTCCTCTCTTCTCCCTCTCCTCTCCCTCTCCTCTGGTATAACCAGTTGTCTCAGACACTAGACTATGTACCACAAGCACATGTCATGTCACAGGTATTGTCCAGGCTATCAGCTTCTCTGGAATTGTCACTCCCTTTCTGGACTAATTATCTTTTGTAGTGCTAGCTTAAATATCTTTTTACACAGGTACTTGAAATTAATTCTGCTAAGTCTGTAATCACACAGCATAGTACGCAGTCTCTCCCATTGTAGTGCTCATATTATTAACGGTCAGTTTAAATGACTGCAGAAGAGCATATCATAACTTCCCATTAATTTTCTTCTGGAATAAGAAACCATTTTAATTTCCAAATATTTGTAAAATAGAATTTCTTTCCCAGATGCACAGCATATTTGGGAAATTATATTAGAATGCTGCATAGAGATAGCCACAGAGAGGGAAAAGGTTATCATGCTTTGACTGTGAGTCTGTATAGATTTATATCTCTTCTGGCAAGGGCAGGATCTAGTGACAGGGAGCAGGGAGTATAGAAGGGGACTAAAACATCGTCCCTGTCACTGATAGGGGAATGATCCTCTGTGGTCCGAGGCACTGTATTCTCCCTAAGTCTCTTGCTGGCTCCTGTGGGTACAGCCAGAGCAATGGGCAGCTCCTCTATGCTTCTTCCCATGACTTCATATTCTTTTTAGTCACAAGGAGTAGTGTATTCTGTACTTAACCTTTTTATTACTTTCCCCAGCGTCCTCTGGGAGCTATCTATATCTGTACCAACATTTATTTTAGGCAGGGCTGACCACTAAATGATACTAAGAATCCAAAGCAGTTGTCTCTAAGCACAAGGTTTTCTTATTGCCCTTCCTATTGTTTCTGTTGAACAAACTTATCACCAATTCCTATATCTTTCGTGGCAAAGGCCATCATTTCCATTGTCCAGGGATATCACTGAGTAAAGGCACTGTGTGTCTGGGCCTGGGGTATGAACCCTAAAGCACAGCGAAGAAAGGCTCTAGGAGAGATTCAGTTTGCACAGATAGAGAGTATTGCACTTCTGGGTCATTTTTCATTTCAAGTGCATCTAAATGTTTCACTGACACTGTAAGAGTGACTTTGTAACTACTGAACACTACTTATAGCATTGCTTGGGTTTTCATTTATAATTGCTAAAGCCAGGTAATTTGGGGAAAGTATGAAAGTATGAACCTCATGAAACTTCATGAAATGAAACCTTCTGCCTTGGCCAGAGGCACCCACAGCCTTAGAGACTCATCATATATTCTCTCTGTTACGTTTGTTACTGAGAATCTGAACAAACTATTCCGAGTATCATCAGGATAAACTGTCTATACCCCTTATAATACCGGAAGACAGAAACTGTAACCCACTTGGTTAAAATGTTCTGGTACTTTAAGAAAATGAAAGGTCTGAACACTTTGTCTTCAACTACTGTTTCATTTAATTACCTGGAGGCAACCTGTTTGCAGACAGTCAAATATAACAAGATTTGTGCTTTGGCAGTAAAACAGCACACTGTCTCAGATGAGCAGTAGGCGCTTCGGCTCACGGCAGTTTTCCCTAATGCTCTGGAAGTCAGAAGAATACCTAAACATAAATTACACGGCACTTAGAATCAGTGTGATTCAAAATATTAATTACTTAATTTAAGAGCTGCATCCAAAAATTACTAAAGCAAGTGGGAGTTTCCCAAATGAGATTATTAAGGTTTGAATTAGTTTCTAATTTAGTCTCTTTGAATAAATAATGGTTTTTTTCTTCATTGCTTTTTACTTGTTTCTTCCTGGCTCCTACTTTTCTTGTCCACACAAAAGACAACAATAAGACAGTGCAGACCATACTTACTATTCATCAGGAAAGGGAAAAATAATACAGCTTTATTCGAAATTTTGTTTTCATTGTAAAATATGAGAACCTGTTCCTTTTTTATATATCCTCTAAAAAGTCAGTATATTTCACAATACAATTTAATATTAGAAAGCTTATCAGGGATTTATAACTTGTAACAAAATAGTTTTAAAAAGCATCTCAACAGATGGCAGCTTTGCAGTGATAATGAACTTTGTCCATTAAAGAAATAAATTACCACTAAAATTTCTTATGATAATTTAAAAAAAAAAAAAAATTGTTTCTCCTAATAAAGAGTCACAGTAATTATTTTAAAATGTCTGGAAAAGTTGCACTGGTACCCAAAATAAATATCTCACTTGTGCTTCTGATAATAATTCTAAAATATTACATACTTGCCCCAAGTGTAACAGTCTAATACCAGCCCTATCTTTTCAGATGGACATATGGGTAGCAAGGCCTTACCTTTCACTAGTGGGTGATGGAAGAGCTGCTGAGGTCAGTCCTCCACCAACTCATTCCATGCCACACTGCAGCC
The DNA here is from genome assembly GCF_965140245.1 of Athene noctua. Classification (NCBI taxonomy): domain Eukaryota; kingdom Metazoa; phylum Chordata; class Aves; order Strigiformes; family Strigidae; genus Athene; species Athene noctua. The sequence continues at coordinate 86,752,847 of NC_134037.1, read as the reverse complement.
TAGAAGGGCTCTGGATCCAGAGGAATATGGGGAGGGTACAGAAGGACTTTAGTACCTTTTCTGTTTTGGGGAAGGCACACAGCTCTGTGAGGGATGAAGATGAGGACACTGTTTACATCTTCTGGTGATTCTCGCATTTTAAGTTAGTAAAAATTTTTGGATTATTTAGGTTAGAATTTCTTGATTTTCCTAGCTCATGTGCCACTTAAAAGGATTAATGAAACTATATAACTCCTGAGGTGTCGGTACTTCATGATTCAGTTACAGTACATTGGTCCTCACAGATAAAACAGGCTTCACAAATTCAATGCTGATCTCATCTGTTCTCTTTAATGTTGTCTCCTCTACATATTAATAGCATTCTCTTGTGGTGATCCTAATTAAACATGTTTAAAAGGTGACTGAGAAAAAGAGTCTGTCAGCTTCTTTCATATTAATGCCAGTGTTAAAACACTCATGTGGGTTATACTTTTAATTTCATTTGGCTTCTTAGACTTCTAGCAGCTGCCTCTTGTTTCACCTTGCTCCAAAGTCACATGAGCAAGTCTGAATGCTTACCAGAATGCACGGGCTGATGGGTGGGCCTGTGAAGTCCTGGCTTCAAAAGTTGCCTTCAGGAAGATACCATGCTGGGCACAAATGGTCCAGATGTAATTGAGATGTAGGAACTTGTGCCTCCTTGTGGCTAGGGTGGTGTTTGAAGGTTCTAAGGCTGCAATACATTTCCACTTATCTCAAAGCTAAGTGTCTTCTAAAACAGGGAACAAGTTTTCATGATGAGTTTTTGATTACTTTGGTTTTGACCAACCTGTAAAGAACACAGCAAATTGTTCTTCCTTAATGACTGCTGGGATTGCCTAATAAATCTAATGGCTAAATGAAGAGTTTTCTCTGGATTGCCCTTATAACTCTTTCCTGAAACAAACCACAGACATTTTTAATTGTAGAGATGGAGCCAAGAAAGCAAGGCAAAACACACAAGAAAAACTACAGTAATAAAATTAGGGTGCATGGGGATGTAGATTTATGCTGGAATATAAATATTGCTAGAAGTACATAAAGTTGTTATATATTAAAGTGGATTATGTAATTTAAAAGACAGAGATAAGTATAGTAAAATCAAGGGTCTTGGAGCATAAAAGTTGCATTACTTAAAATTTGTATTACTAGAAATAGATGAGTCCTATACAGAGACATAAACGTGGTGGAAACATTAATATAAAAATCAAACAGAAAGAGAGAAGTATAAATAAAGACTATTTGAAATAAAGAAAGAGGCCGTTAGAAAAGGAAATCCACAATAGTGAGATTTATTAAAAAAAGAAAACAGGCTTGAAGAGTAAGACTCAAGACTTCATGTATTTTAGCCATTTTTACTTCAGACAAAACTATGCAAAGAAAACTAGAAGAATTAGGTCTCCAAATGTCACTGAATTCTAATAGAAGAAAAAAAGTTAAGTTCGAATCTCATATATCATTCTGTGGAGAAGAGCAAAATGATACCTAAGATGAAGTAAAAAAAGATAGCTCTAAAACTTGAAAACTCAGTTAAGTCCAAATTCAGTGTTTACCTTATAGTAAAAAAACTGATCTATGACCATCATTATGTATTCAAAACTGGAGTGATTGAATTGATGTGGAAGGATTTAAAAATGTTCTGTAGAAGGAAAAAAATCAGTTCTCAAACTTTGGCCTATTCTTGATTTTTTTAGGCATCTTTTCCCTCTCTCTGTCATGCTGTCTGTGTATAAAAATTAAATAGAGATCACCGCCTTTCTAGGCCATCCATTCAAAACAGTCCTTGCTGTTAAATGGTACCAAGAGAATCCTGTCAAAAAAAAAAAAAAAAATCAGCTTTAAAAGGATAGATAATTCAGCCATTGAAGCTCATGGAAATACGTGTCTCTACTCTGTGTCTCTGTATGAGACTGTTTTTGTTAAAACTGATATGCAATCACACACTGTTCAGCCTCCCCTTCTCTAACTTCCTTGAATCAAATCAGACATCCATCAAATCAGAGACAATCCATCAGTTCAGAGACCAAATAAAACATTTGGCTGCCTCCACCAAAAGTTATACTGTATGAGCAACTGATTGCATAGAATAATATCAGATTAAAATCATGGGTGTTAAAGATAAACAGCCTTCTGTACGGTATCACACAGCCTGAATAATCCCTATAGCTCACAAAATTTCAACAGACTAAACAATTTATTTTCACCTTAGAACAATGAAAATGCAAATTTTTTTATCATCCTTAGTATTTTTATATAATGCAATTCTATTTTTCTCTATTTGAAAAGAAGCCTGCAAACCTGACTGGTTTATAAGATGCAGATCTTTAGATTTTTCAAAAACTTACTATCAGTGGATTTGCTAGTAAACACATGACCTCATGTGGGGGACAAAAAATACTGAAATCATTAAAATAAATAAATAAATAAAATAAAATAAATAAATACCACCCCACCCCCCCATGTAATATTATTAAGAATTTGCATTTCCATGGCTACTCAAAGGCATATGGCAAGAACATAACATACAGTTTTCTAAGAGTTATATATCAAACGCATTTTTTAATTAGCTCTAGTGCAACGAATAGTTTTAGATATGATTAATACTGTAGAAAGAGACTTTGCTCAGAATCTATTATTTATATGTTCAGCAAGGACAGTCTACTTTTAATTCTACTTCAAAGTCTCATAAATATTGAAATTGTGTGGTTGGAATTACAGACAAATTTGGTATTTTATTTATAGAAGATACCTGATTTAATGAAGCCCATCCAAGCTTATTATGCAGACAATATATGCATGTGAAAATATTTTCCTCCTAGCCAGTAAAGGGTAACATTTTAATATGATATTTGCTTTTATATAACTTTTATTCTTTTCAGTACTGTATTGCTGAGCAGAAATGTTTTGTTATCAGATTTTCCTTCTGAAAAACTACATATAGCACTTATAATACCTTTGAGTAGCCTAATAAAAGCAGTAAAACTGAAAAGTGAAACAGTTTTGGACATGGTAAATGCTAGCCATTTATGAGAAATTAGCATCTATGAGCAATGACCTAATTTATTTTTGGTTTACTCAGCTGAGATAAAAACAAACATCCCAGGATCTTGGGGTTTTTTCCTCAGTCCAAAAAGATTCAAATCCTCCCCTCTCACTTTTGGGGAGAAGCATAGAAACTGGGCTGGAGAAGAAGGGGAGGGAAAAAGGGAGACACTCGCTCGTTTCTAAAAAGCTGTAACAGAGCAAGACAGGAGGCAAAGCATCAGATCCCTACTCCAAGGGTCGCATAATGTGTTTTACCTTAAACTATCTGCTAGGCAGGCATGTCACAAAATAGTTCTCCTTTAACAAGTGTTAAGCTAGCTTAAGCATGTGGGTTAAGGCACAGCTGAGAGAAAAAGGAGAAGCTGAGGCAGACCCTGAACCTATTTTTTTCTGCTGTTTTATTGGGTAGCAGTTAATGAATTAATGAAAATAGCAATTTCTGCACTGCTGAGAACACCTACAAGGTTGGTGCCTAAATGCTGGGAAATGGTGGAATGCCTCATCTGAAGACCTTTAGAGATCTTTGTGCCTCCTCTTGCCAGGATGGTGGCTGCTCATCAGGGGGTTGGAAAACTCATAAAATCATCAGAATTTAGGGAGTTAGGCAGGACTGTAAGAATGACCATCAAGCACTGGTTGGTGATCACACCTGCATACCAGGTGCATCGAAGTCAGGTGAATCTAATAATTTCCCCACCCAAATACTTACTGATATTTCTCTTTCTTATTAGCTGTTTTACTGACACTGAGTGAAACTGTAAGTGGCACTGAAACATCTGTTACTTTTTTAGCAATTTTTTCAGTAACATACTCTACCTGCTGCATAGATGTTGGTAAACAACACTCGTTTTGGTCTTGGTTGTTTGGATCAATATTTTATCCTCGAGGACTGAGAATCCCCCAGGTTTCCTATTGCCTCTCCTCAAGTAAGTCTGTGAGAAAGAAAGCACAATTTTTTGGTTGTCCACAGACACATACACTGACACAGAACTTTCAATAGCTTCTCAGTTGTTTCTTTGGCAGAAGGGAATAAACATGCTGTGCTCTTCATTTCTCTCTTCCAATATCTTCACTTTCCCACCAGTGGGACTAAACCTCTGCCTCTCCTTGTCTGGGCACTGTGCAGGCAAAGAGCAAGCATTTTGGTTGTGCTGCCATCTACACTTTCTCTGTGTTTCCTTCACATGGGTGTGTGATAGTGACTCTTTAAGACAATGAGGATCAGGTGCCTATGGTGTCACTGCAACATTCAAAGGAATGAACCAAGTGGCACATCTGAGCTGGTATTAGAATTTCTCACCCCAAACATTAGAAAGGTAGTGATTGTAGGCCAGAATAAAGTGGGTGTGCTCTGCTCATAATCTCATCCAAGTAATAAGACGAGATGCCTAAATGTGATGTTCATTTAAAATCTTAGAGGCGCTGATTATTTTGCTCTAAGACTAGCCTTGTTGTTTTTTTCTCCATAATAATTTATTTTCTTGCATGACATGGCCTATCAAATTGATTACTCTCTGAAGCAGAGTGATGGCTTGCCAGTTGGACAGCTTCAAGCAGTTCGCTGGCCCTTTTGTCACTCCTGGCATCTAACTCGAAGCTGCTCAGGCACTAGGTTTTGATGAGATTTCAGGAAGGTGCAGAGTCCAAGCCTGACGCATTCAATATGCCAACTCTCATGCAAAATAGAATGGGAACTCTTTGCTAAAGCACTGTTGCAAGGGAGTAATTTGTTTGCCAGCTGTGAAACTCTGTCTCAGTGGAAGGGAAGTGGGTGCCAGTTTATTACTTAACACAGCTATTTTCCCTTCTGCTCACAAATCAGAGGTAAATGTTTGGAAGAACCAACAGTCTGGCTTTGTTTTGTTTTAGGTGGCTGTTTAATGACCAAGACTGTGATATCTGGCTTTTCAATTCAAATTGGTTTTAAATAAAAACAAAAATCAAGGGCCAATCAGTATCCATGTCTTAATGTTTGACAAGAGACATGTAATTATTCATGTACTCCACATGTACATACTTGGAATGTGCAGTTGATTATTCCACACTTTTCGAAGCGTTTTCTCACTGGAGTGACAGCAGCATAGATTCTGTTAATGAGGGGGACATAAATTACCAGCCATCAAGACTGGTTTTCACACTCCCGCTCTGTTCTTTCCCTGGCTGATGAAACTTTCCCACTTCTGATGCATCTGGCTCATTTCACTTATTAATGTGAAACGAATTTATTATTTTGAATAAACAGGGCAAATGGCATCCTGACAAGAATATTTGTTTTCTTGTTTCAGAAAGTGATTTTCTTAATATCTTACAGAGTTGCTGGTATCCACAACAAAAATATTGTTTGCACTATGTCATTTGTGAAGAGCTATCTGAAAGAAAAAAAAGTTTACTCTGTAAAGTTAGTTTAGTTTTATAATTAATAAATATCAAAACTGAAACAAAATTAATACTTTAATCTGAGTTACTATTAGAAATTTTTAATACATAGGCTCTTTGTGTTCTACTAGAGACAACAGTTTCTTACAATATTTTAAAAGTTTGAGATTAAAATTTTACACCTTTAAGCAATGAGTTTCAGACAATTTTTTCCAAACCACAGAAGCTATTCTGGAAGATCTTTAAGGATATATTTGTACCTTCAAGGTAATACAAAGAAACAGACTTTCTCATCAATCTTCTGTATTGATTATTATACATTGCTTGAGAAACTTCCAGTGGATGGCTTTTTCAGCAAGATGTAAGTGGAAGGAGATATTCTCTATGGTGCTGAAGATAAATCTCAAGATTATCAAAGAAGTATAGATTCATTCTGCAAGCTACTTTGAAATATTTTTTAAATATATCTAAGAAAATATATTAAGTCATAGAAAGACTTAAAAATATTGTTACTTTTCCCCACATAAGCAGTATCATCAGGAAATACAAGTTCTCCATAGCCTAGGTTTGTTAGCATACTGGAACAGAAATATCCATACAGGATGATGTACAGTCCTGTCACATGCTAGTCCTAATGAAGTACATAAGAATTTACCTAGTATGTCACCTGATCTCTGACTTCCTTCCTTGAGTGTCCTAGCCAGCTACTTTAAGAGGTAATGCTTCCCAAATTAGTGGTTTTAACATTGCATCTATCTTTGATTTCTTCTCTTCATTACTTGTCACCCAAAGTCAGTCTGCATCCTTTCTAGTGGATAAGGATGAGTTTTTTCAAACACACCCAAAGCCCTTACAATAAAAAAAAAAACACCTTGTGAACAACAGATGAATGAAAAAGCTCTTATACACTAACCATAACCTCTAGTGAGACCATAAACCACTGTGATTAGCTAGGGGAACTGATTTTCATTAAGATCACATTCAAAGTTGTGCTTGAGATGCCTGTTTCAGCAGAGGCACTCTATAGCCCCTCAGCTCATAACCTGTCATTTCCTTCTCAGCTGCTTGTATTTCTGCTAGCTCCAGATTTTGAGTTTTTCATGTTGGCTTCTGGCTTTCCAGAATTTCATCCTAATAGATAAACCGGGATAATTTTGGCCTGATTCCTAAAAACATTACATGACCTACACCTGAGCTAATGCCACAGGTTAAACTCATTTAAGTGGAATTAAAGTCGCATCCCCTGAGTTTTACACAAATAATTTTACCTTTTTGCGTCTAGTGGTTCATAAACCATAAGTAACAAAACATAGCTAATGTCTTCTGAGCACAAAAGAATCAACACACCAGAGTATGAATAATGTAGGCATTAAATTCCATATTAAATTATCTCACAAACTGAATCTCACTCTTGAGTAAATGACCAGCATGTAAGTGGCCTAAACTCTCTTACTGTTATGACTTGTTCTTCCTTTTGTCAGTCTCATCAGCTCATTAGATAGTTCTCATTAGTTACTTCTCATCCCACACGCATGTGCACAGCACTGTAATCCCACTTTAAAAAACTGAATGTCTGGCAAGCACACTTAGAGGATGCAACTTCAATTTGGATAAAACCTCACTGCAATACAAGAACCAGAAGTCAGATTTAATTAAATATTATGTTTGAAATTCAGGTTTAAGAGCTGGTTTCAATACCAATGGCCTTCCAGGAGTACAGACCTAAAATAGAAGTGCAAGAACACAGAATGGGAGGGTCCTGGGTGGGTTTCTTTCTTTAGTAGATCAAGTCCAAAAATTCTAGAGATGAAGTAATGTTGCTGGGAAAGCAAACAAACTTCCTTCTATCTGGTCTGGTCATATTTGGCTCTATTTCCTGGTGGCAACAGACAAGCTTAGTTAGGTCATTTTAACAGTTAAGTAAAAAGCTGTTGCAAATATACTCAAATGGGTGGTCACGGTGACTGTGTAGAAAAAAAACACAACCCCTTAACTTTGTTTAAAGCACTGTTCTCCTATAAGGTTGAGTGGGTAACCATTGTCTCCTGAGGGAGACATTAATCTTGAGAATTTACCCATTTCTGACATTAATGATCATCCTATGGCATGTTTTCTTGTTGTAGAGAATTAAGGGCCAAACATATACAGGAAATTTTGTTCACATTTCAGGTACTTTAATGTTGTCAAATGCATTTACAATCTTTCGGGTCATAAAGTCTTCACTGGGTTTGTGTGCTTTCAAATGCTTTCCACCTCAAGAGTAGCTCCAGTTAAATGATAACAAAATTTACTTAAATAGGGTAGTTAGTGAAGGGGGTTTTAGCCAATTGAGATCAAAAGGCATATAGAAATAAAGAAAAATGCAAACTAATTTGCCTGGTTGCTTTAAATTAATGGAGTTTCCAAATGAAGGAAACAGAGTTTGAGTTTGGTACATACATTTTTGTAATGAAAGTATTTCCTCATTACACATAAAATAAATCTTTATATGGTTTATATGAATGTTTTTGATTATTATCTATTTGCCAACATGTTCTTAGGTATTTCATAGATATTAACACATGGCAGTACTTGACTATGCCTTTGAATTAATTTTATGATCAGTGCTTACTAAATATTTTATTTAAAAGAGCATTTCCTTTAAAGCTCAGGGATATTCTCAGTAACAGCTGGATCCTTTAGACTTCTGTGAGATCTAAATAGGCACTTCTAACATTTAACGTCCCCCACTGGTCCCCAGTATGTCTGGATTTTAGAAACTGTTGAAAAAAAGTTTAAAAGGATTTATTTATTTGCTTTCCTTTACTAACTAGAGCCAGTAAGACCACTGAATGCAATGACCCCTGAATTCTGTGAAAAATGAGAGTCTGGATTCTCTCAGCTCAGTCCCCTATTTCTGACAACATTTATGACAACAGCTTCCAGGCAGCATAGTAAATAAATGCACACCTGGGCACTGGGTCATGTAAACTTTTCTGCTGCATAATTTAGCTTCGGGTTATTCTGGACAATTGTTTGTAAGCTCAAGTTTTTCTTACCCTTTAGATTTGCACTACTTCTAAGTACAGTTGGGCTCTACATCTCTCTTTCACTTACTAGATGTTTGCAGGTTACCTGTAAATTGCATTTTGGATGACATGGATTTTGGTTGTTATTTGAGAATGTAACCCTTTTTCGTCATAAGGTTTTCGTGTACTGATCATGTACTAATCTTGTGTAGCATCTACAAGCATTTATTGAATAGTTTGCAAAATCAAAAGTAACCATTTTTCATGCCAAAGTTGATGAAATTTTCAGGGCTCACAACTGCTTTCTTGAACAACTCTTGTCTAAATACTTTTGATAAAGGAATATGTCATCCTAAGTAGATGCTTTCTAGAACTTATTTTTTTTTTATTCATGGAAAATGCACATACTGTTTTTCTTCTCATAAATGAGCAGTTGCCCTCATATCCTGTGCTGTGACAAAGCACATGAAAATTATATAAATCAGTACTTCCCTGTGATCTCCCCTTCAAAAACCATGAACATCAGTCAGCATAATTCTGTCAGTAGGAAGTATCAAACAAATAAAGGCCAGGAGCGTGGCTATAAAATTGACAGAGAACTGAAATTATGTGTGTGACATCACTGTTCAAAATATATTGAAAGCAGAAACACCTGGATCAGTAATAAGTTTTGAGCACACTGGATAGGTAGGATGGAGACTCCTGTGTGCTGAGCAGTGGAGAGAGTGTGGATCCTGAAAAGGGAAATGGAGAAAAACTGGTATTCTTGTGAGACTGAGGAAAGAATTTAATATTTTATTAAAGTATTAATAATACGTTAGGTAGAACAAATGGAGAGCCAAAGCTGGACATACATCATAGCTCTGACAGCACTGGATTTTCTCCAACAACTGACATGAGGAAAGAAGGAAGCAAGCATTAGCAGCTCTTTGTGTCATCTGAGAAGGAGGAAAAGATGTCTCCATGGGACCTTCTGAGTCTTGGACTTACACACCTCCATTATGCTTCCTAACAAGTCTAAAATTATAACCTTGAAAATTTTGTATAATAATTATTTGGGATGACTGTGGAGATGGTCTTTCTGGAGGGCTCACTGTACTTCATGGTAGAAGCAAGTAATGTAGAATGAGCTGCATATCATTAAAATCAAGAATATAACTAACAGTAAGTCATCAGCAGGGACTTGGGAATTCTTTAGCAGGTGTTTATCAAACCATTTTTCTGGAACAAGTTAAGTTACAGGAATTTAGGTTTATTGGATTAATTTCTAGAATATGCATTATAAAGCAACTTAGATCACTAGATGGTCTTTAAAGATACTAACCTCAATAACAGGGATGGATTTTAATAATACAGTAAGAGTACATTCAACTTTCCATCTCATTTTACTGCTGAAACTACGGTAGGAATAAAATAGGAGACTTGGATGTGGAGACAGTCCTCACAGATCCCCAGGTAGGAGGCAGACACTTCTGTCTCAGAAGCAGGAATGTTTCCTGTGAAAGGCAGCCATTTCTTGCTAACCTCAGCAGTAGCCCAGCCTTGAATTTGAGTTCTGCTGAGCTCTGCTGAGCCTGACAAGCACTCATGCTCCTTCTCCCTGTATTATACACCCATTACAGGATTCAGTTATACTTGACACAACCTTGTATAATTTTGGTCCATGGCCAGTATTCTTTTCTAGCATGTCTACAGAAATAATAAAAATAGCCCTGGAAAAGAACAACCTGTCATCCTTTTGCATCTCCCTTCTCCATGGCCAGACTGTCTTTAAGTGATCTTTACTGGTGCTTGTCTAACCTGTTCTCAGAAACTTCCAATGATTTCTATAGCCTCTGGGGCACTTTGTTCTAGTCCATTACTACCTTTATTGTTAAAAAGAATTTCCTGACATCTAAACTGAATCTTTCTTGCTGCCATTTAAGCACACTATTTCTTGTTCTGTACATGATAAAGAGCAAATTTTTCCCTTCCTCTTTGCAGAAGTCTATTATACTTTTAAATGCTATTGTCACTGTCCTCTACCGCCTTATGTCCTCTAGATTTTAAACAAACCTGATTCAACTTTTTTGGTTGGTTTTGATATTTTCTAAACCTCTCATCATTCTCTGGATTGTGTCCAACCGATTGTCATAATTTGAGCTCAGAGGGCAACTGAGAACCATGCAGCCATTCACTCACCCCTTCCCCCTCAGGAATGGGAAGGAGAAAATGAAGCAAAAGACTCAGGAATAGAGAGAAGGAGAGGAAGGGGCGATTCAACCATTACAGTCACAGGCAAAAGACAGACTCTTCAGGGGAAGAAAAAAAGAGCATAAATTTAATACAAACACTAAAAACAAAAGCACTTAACAGACAGAGTAGGACTGTGAGAAGCATTATCACATCTTAAAAACACCTTCCCCCTACCACTCCCTCTTTCTGTGCTTAGTTTTTCTCCCAATTTCTCTAATTCCTCTCTCCCCAGTGGCACAGGGGGCAGGGAATGAAGGTTGTGGTTAGTCTGCTGCTCTTTCCTCCTCCGGGGGAGGAGTCCTCACACTCTTCCCCTGTTCCAGTGTGATGTCCCCCTCATGGGAGACAGTCCTCCATGAAGTGAGTCCTTCCCATGGGCTACAGCCATTCCTGAGCTGCTCCAGTGTGGATCTGTCCTGTGTGTTGCAATCCTCCCAGTGACAAACTACAACAGCATGGGTTTCTTCCCACAGAGTTCTGGCCTTCTTTGGGCACAGTCACCTGCTCTGGCTTGGGTCCTCCCCAGGCTGCAGGCAGATATCTGCTCCACTGGTGACCTCCATGGGTGGCAGGAGGCTGGCCTTCTGTCTCACCATGGGCTGAGAGGAGTCTCTGCACGGCGCACCTCTCCCCCTTCCTCCTCCTTTCTTCCACTGACCTCAGTGTTTGCATAGGCGTCCTCCTCATTGCTCCTCCCCACAACTCCCACTCCTCCCAGGTTCCCCTTCTTAATTACGTTATTGGAGAGGGACAACCACCATCACTAACCGGCTTGGCCTTGACACAGAGGTGGGTCCAACTTGGAGCTGGGGAACCTTCAAGAAGCTTCTCACAGGGAGCCACTACTGTAACCCCCTCCTCCACTACCAAAAACCCCCACCACACATACAAACCTAGCACACTGATCAACATCTTTCATGAATTACAGCATCTAAAATTGGACAATGAACTTAAGATACAGTTAGGCTACTATTTATATATAGTGTTTATCCATTTATATGCCCTTTCCAAAACTGTTAATGTTTGAGTCTGTTAGGTGTTGAAATTGTGGGAAAAGCAAAACAATGAAAAATCTGCAAACCGAACATTTCCTTGACACATGGTGCCCAGAACAAACAGAGGACAGGATGAAGATCCAGTGATTTGTGTTTGCTGTGGCACCAAGGAGGAATGCGAAACAAGGTGTAGGCTGTGCAGTCCCATTCTTTCACTTATCTCCTCTCAAGGACTGTTTTGCAGTAGTCTGCCACCTTGTCTCTCGCCCTTCCTCTTCTCCCACAAAAAACAGCACGCCCCTCCACCAAGGAATGTGCTGTGTCATTGTTCAAGAGATAATGACCACAGACCACAGCTTGACCACAGTCCCATCCACTCACACATACAAACTATGATAAATACTACTCTAAGTTTTTACCTAACTTGGGAGGACAATAATCTGACACCAAACAGGAAGGACAGATCAACAGATTTGTGGTCCTCACTCCTCCCCCCCCCGAGAAGGGACGCCTTTTAGTAAAATTTGAACCCTCTGCTACACCAAGTGATTACCTGGGAACTTAGTGTGTTTGTGGTTGCAATTGTTATCCTTTTTGTGTGTAGTGCTATATAGCCAACCTGCAGTTTGTGCAGTTATAGAAGGCAGTCTTAAAGTATCTGTAAATGTTGCATAAAAAACCAAACTGTACTATTTGTGAACCAGACTGCTTCTCTTGAATGCAACCAGACCTACAGCATACGGGCTGTTTGTGCATCTGGTGTCAGACCTGCGGCCCCAACTGGCATACCTATTAAGAGATAAGTCAGCTACCCCTAGTTCCTCTAATCTCTGAGGATTGGCTAGAACGCGAGCAGATTCATCTCTTACTAAATTTAGCCTCACCTTAAACACAAGAGTCATATTCATGATGTAATCCATTTTACCTGAAGGACTTTAGCAGTGCTACCAAATCAGACATTTCATAGCTTTTAGTTATGCTGCTGATTGCTCAAGTCTAATTAGAAAACTACATTCACCTCTACTGAATTGCATCTTGGTTTTTCAGGCCATTTCTCTTGTTTATCAAAATCCATTTCAGTTTTACTCCAGAAACCCATCCTTTTCCAGTTTCAATTTACCTAGCTACAGCATGCTGTACTAGAGTCAGTAGACACTTGTTCAGTTCATATGTTCTTCCCTTTGACAGTGGGTCAGTTACAGGTTTCATAACCAACATCTGATACTGTCATCTAGACTGCATGTCCCTAGCTTGTTTATGAAAATTTCCTGTGAAACAGTATAAGATCAGTATCTAGATAATGGATATCTGCTGCTTATTCTCTGCTCATGAGACCTATTTCTCTATTATAGAAAGAAATCAGATTTCTTTGATATGATTTGTTCACAACAAATCTGTGTTGGGTGTTGATCATCTTTTTTTCTTCTTAGTACTCATTGTTCCCAGAATTTTTATGAGAAACTAAAATTAGGCTGTTAATTTATAATTCAGGTTTAATAGACTATGCTTTTCACTTTGTTCAAGAGAAGTCTTATTTCGTTCCTCTTCAGTCATCTAGTATCTCACAATATTCCAAGAGGTCTTTAGAGTAATCACTAAAACATAGCACTCAGGTCACCTCTTTAAATGATACAGGATAAGGTTTATTGTATCAAATAACTTCAAAATCTCTGACTTCTGTAGGTCTTCACTAACCCCTCTGATTTCCTTATTCTAGGCTAAAGTAATATCTTTTTGTCATTAACAAAACTTGTGTCAGTCACCTGACTGCAAATGTCATTCATTCTTCGAAACCATTGATACAAGGAGTGTCATATTTGTGTTGACCTTCTTGATGCCATTTGCAAGTAAATTTCCCTCTCTGTTTAACTGTAACATTTTCCTAAGACATATATTGCAGCATACATTTCCCATAACATTTCTTTCTATCACTTACACATCACCTCTTGTTACATTTTATGTCCTTTTGCTAGTGTCATCTTTTTGTGCCCTGAATGCCCTGATTTTGTCCCTTTGTGTTATTACTCTATCATCTTCCCCTTTAATCTGACATAGTTTCTGTTTTCTGTAAACTTCCTTCTTATTTCTTGAGGTCCAAGAAGAACCCATTGCTTAGCCAGGCTGATAGCTCCCACTACAGTCTTATCCTTCCTTTGTTTACACTAATTGGTGTTTCTGATTCTGTTTCTTTGTTTACTTATATCTTATGTCTTAGTCTTGCTACCCATAATATCTTGAGTGCTGGTTATCTAAAGTAAAAGAACCCTGCCTTCTTGGAAATGTCTAAGCTTATATATGTAAAAAATTATTTCAAAACAAATCCATAATATGCTCTTGTACCTGTTGAATGGATACATATTTGAGAGAGTCTAGGAAAATCATGTAATAAAAACACCACTTCTAGTTCGTGTTCTTACTGTGTCAATCATAAAATTCTTCAACTAGATGATAAAATTTTAATAGTACAGCTCAAATTATTGTCATTAGCAATATATCTAAACATATACATACTGTAAAAATTTGTAAGCACCATAAGTGCAACCTTACAATAAATTGTTAGAGGTACTATTTTCCTGACAAAATTAACAGCATCTTCTTGGAATAGAATATGTATTGCTACTCTCCAGTATATATTAAATACAATCCTATTTCAGAGGGACATGTTTCACAACTTTGAATATTGTTACAATATCACCCCTAATCTGGATCACATGCTATTTAGGAAGGCACTCTGAATCAGTTATAAGACTATAAAACAATCAGCATATCATGTGTTTTAATATGTATGGAATTAGGAGTCATTCGTTGAGTAGATTCAGGTACCTCAGTGGAAAACCTCTGTCTATTGAACTCTGAGGATAAAATGGTTAATTTTTAAATAATTAACTTGTATTATAGGAGACAAGAATCAAGATTTGGTTGTTTCCAAAGTTTCCAGGAAATGCTGTGGATATTGCTATAGCTAGTGAAACAAGTTTTTAATTTTGAAGTTGTAACTCTAGGAGCTCTCAACAGAACATTTTACTTTACATGCTAAATGCATTACCAGAAATAAGGTATAAATACTGTTGGAGGCTCAGATAAATGCTACTGTGCTCTTAGTATATTGCATATTACCATTTAAAGGCTGTATGACCAGAAATTTAATAACTAATGAACTAAAATAGAGTATCTGATACAAACATTTTTCGAAAGCTCTCAAAAATTATCTTCTAGCAGTATTCTTAAAAGGAGTTAATATTTTCTACCAGGTGTGGTCATCTCAAATAGCTCTCAATATACTTCCAGTTAATTTAGGTAAATTAAAAAGAACTACTGAATATTTTAATATATAGTGAGCCTTGACAAGTCATGACTTTTACTTATCCTTCCATCTGTTGGCAAGAAGGTAAAGAATACACTAATGAAGCAAGCATTCAGAAAGACTAGGTTTTAGATGAACAACAGATATGCTGAAGAAAGCATGCCAGAAGAGATTTACTATTAGCTGCATAGTTTAAAGAGACAGGGAGAAAAGGCTTTGAAGATAAAAATCCCCAGCTATGTGGTATTTGCTTACCTTTGAATTTTGAGTGAAACCCAGAGAGGATTGAGGCAGCTTTGTGACATTTCTGAGGAGCAGAGCTGGTTTAAGTACAGTGGCAGCTGGCTTCAATTTGCCAAAGACAGCAGATAGAGTCAGCCCCAAGTGAGTGAGACTGAGAGACCCAGGGTTTGTGCTCATTTTACCAGAGAAACCTAAAACACACAGGCCCAATATATGACATATAACTACAGATAAGATACTGGAGGATCATTTATAACATAAAATCATAAATGAGCTACTGGATGATCATTTATAACATTCCTGTAAGGTAGATGCTGCATACCTAGAGAAGAGCTGGAAGTAAACCCAGAGAATTAATGACTGCAGGTGCTAGAGAAAGTCTGGGTTTAAATCAAATTTCCATCCAGCCCCCAAGCATAATTCCCTTTATAGGAGTCACTCTGCAAGTCTTTGCAAAGCAAAGGTTGAGTTTAGGAATAAACAGCCACAAACTGCTTCCACCATAGTCACTCTACAGCAGTCATTGCAAACAAGCAACTTAAGGCACAGGAAAAAATTATGGCAAAGGAGTTTTCTCATGTCCATGTTTAAGAGAGCTGATACAACTTGAAAAATTCCTTTAAAGAAAGAAAGAGAGCTCAGTGTTTGAGACACCCATGCTGCATTCAGTTAAAGGAAAGATCAGTACAGGCCATTTGTTTTCAGAACTTCAAAAATCAGTTGGCATTCATGAGGCAATGCAGTTGTAAACAAAGTATGACTGTAATTGCATTTCAATCTTTTCCTACTGTAAGCTAAAAAGAAAGGGCTGATTTTTAGGTAAGATGTCAGAGGATGTTGATTAAGCCAGTCATTGTGAAACAGTAAAAGGTCAAGGCAGTACTTCAGTTTCATTTTGCTGTAATTTTCAGCACCTAAATTTCACATAAAAGAGATCTATTCTCCTTTCTATTACCTAGTGTTACATAGCACTTACCATGCAAGTCAGCCCAAACCACTCCATCTCCATAAATTCAGATTTGCTCTAGCCTTGAGGCAGAGAAGATGTGTGGCCGAGGCTCTCGCTGGGGTGGTGTGGCATGGGTGAAGGATTGAGTTATGGAAGGTCCCATGGAAACCCAACTTACCACATAATTCCAGTGTCCTCTCCCACACTCTGTTATTTACTCATTTACAGACTTAATATTTAACTTTTAAAGTATGCCTTATCTGTCAGTAAACATCTAAGACAGACTAAGATACCCAATGTGTTTTTGTTACTGATATTGTTTTACTAGTGATGGCTACTCTTGGGAATTTCTATGTTGCTTTTCTTGAAGAATTTCCCATGAAACATGTAAATGTCCAGCCTGGTACTCCCCTTGGCACAAACATGAGTCTTATTTATTGCTCAGAGAAAATATGCAAAAAGATAGTCTTTTTAAGATGGGGACAGAAGGGAAAAGATTAAATAAAAGAACAAATTTCAATATCAAGAAGATAAATGCGGCTACTTCTTGACCATCTCTAATCTGTTATTCAAAAAAGAGCTCTTGCAGCTTGATAGGAATGGGACACAAGTAAAAGGAGATACTTTAGAAGTAAGCAAAGGGAAGAGTTTACACTGTGATAGTCTGTCACTGAGATCTTTAATGGCAGAAGGAAACAAGCTACCAAGATTAGCATCAGGCAAGAAATTGGTGTCACTGGTAGAGAACATGCCGGATTGCATCGCTACTCCTCAAGCCTGGCTGACAACAGCATCTTCACTGAACAAGATGTGTTAGCTTTAAGGAAATGACAGTGTTTAGCAGCCAGACAATCTGCCCAGATCAATTAATTGAAATGTCAGTGAAGGTCTTTGACAGAGAAAGATGTTTGAGAACCTAGTGATTCAATCAGTTAATACTCTCCATTTATTTGCTAGCTGCAGGTGCAGAATCCAATAGCATGCTAATGCAGATAGAGAGAAGCCCAGGCAATATTTTCTCCTTTGTGACCCAGACTGGACACAACTCCTTTATAGGTTAGAAAGGGAAGAAGAGTGGCTGTGAACAATTGAATTTTGAGTGCTACATCTATTTTCTATGGAGCATGCCATATTTTTTAATCAGTACTTTGATCTTCTGAACATGATTGAAGAAATCCAGCCACTAGATTGCATGCAGCATGCAAAACCAAACTGACATTGAAGGAAAGGGAGCAGCACTGGGCTGCTACAGGGGCCATTTGTATAAGACTTGTGCATGCTAATAAGGAAATGCTGGGGGAGAAAGAAAGAAAGTGTTTGTCATAAAACCCCTTCAATTTACCTGATAGAAAAAGTAATCACTGGGACCCTTTGTAATATCTTCTCCATTACACAATTTGAAATTCTTTAGTCTCTGTTATTTATCAATCTTGCATTTATAATAGACGACAACTCAGCTGATGTCCCTGAACATTAAGTACATCAATTAAATGACCATAGGGCCAGAAGGAATTTTTGGCTTGTCAAGCCTTATCAAAATTACTCTGACATGGTTGAGGCCTGAGCTCTTTCCTACAATAACGGCTTCTTCCCACTGAGTTATAGAAATTACATAAACTGCCACCCTACATTTTCACTTATTTGGAGCAGTGTCTCTATACAGGACAGACAGCGTAGGACTGAATTTCAAGGACAATATGCCACACCCCATTGCTGAACATGGTCTTCTGGTTCTAAGCTTCAGCCCAAGGACTGTACTGGAGAGAACACCCCTTGATCCTTCACACAGATATGTTTTATAGCACTGACAAAATTATATCAAACTTCGTGTAAGAAGAGCTACTTTTTTTTCCACCTTGAACATCTCTCCATTGATCATTATTAACCTTCTATTTACTAACCTTGTATTTATTCATGGCCAGTCTATACTGTTTAGATTTGTGTTGTTCTATCTCCAGTAATGTCAAAGAAAAAGTATTTTCAAGACCTCATTTTGTTCCACGATAAGGGATGGAAAGACAAGACAGTGAGCCTACCTGAAGACTGAGTCATTTGTGTCTGGGTTATACCTAAGTTCATCTTCCATCACTTCTCCTCAGCTTTATGCTCACACATGAGCAAACTTCTTTTTTCAAAATCTCTAATTTCTGTAAAGGAAGGATGAAGTATGGATTGAAATTTTGCCAATCCCTTTAATATATTTTTATATCACAAATGTTGCTCTCTAAAAGTGTCACTGAGACAAGTCATTGAGAGAAGGTAAAGCAAATCATTTAAGACAGAAATTATTAAAAAAAAAAAAAGTTTTAGTAAATGAGCAAGTAGATTTTTCTTAGGCAAAAAACTACCCAAACCATGAAAACTTAAACAAAATGCATATTTAGATGGACAGACAAGTAATATTTTCTGGTTGTGCAACACATAGTAAGTAATGTGTCATTTTGGCTCAGCCAGTGAACTAGAAAATTTGAAATCGGCTGGAAAATAGAAGACCTGAAGCTACATAAATCAGATGTGAAAGAAAAACCCTTTAGATTTTGCTATTAATCACGATCACACATTACTTGAATCTGAAATATGAAATGGAGTTTGTTACTGAAATCTACATATTAATTAAACTTCAGCTATTGTTGTTCCTTTAGTACATCATAAAAAACAGGACAATGTTGTTTTCATCTTACTCAGTCCTAAATAATGAGTATTTCCACAGTGAGCAATATATATAATTTATTCATTCATCGTCTTCTCCTAATTTTTACTTTCATTTAACGTAACATGCAAGCTCATGTAATTGTAGAACATAATACACAAGATAAGATGTTATATTTTTAGGTTGTTATACTAATATGAGCATCTATAGTTTTGTAAAAATGTCATAATCTTGTGACAAATGTTTGGCATTTCCTGAAAATGCAGCTCCTTTAAGGTCACCAAAATCACTTCAAAACTTTAGAAATACGAAGGGTGTAGCATGTTATTGAGAAACAGTAGTAAAACATGTTTGTACCCAAAAGTCATGGTTCAGAGATCTTTTGAAAGGGTCATAAACAGTGTTCTTAGCCTATAGAATGAAGATGTATCAGCATTTCCTATTTGGTGTATGTGTACGCAGTAACATACAGGGAAGTCAGCAGCAATAGGAACAGCCAGTGAAAGACTGGGTAGAATGATTTATGATATGCTGATGATACCCTTTGTCTGTGGGTCATATAACACCAAGGTACCATGGTGCAGTTTGTAAGGGACTGTGTCAGCCATTTTGTCTCAGCATTGCTGTTACGCCATTACACCACCCCCCTGAGCAGCAGGGTGGTGTAAGGCTGTTAGACTATGACAGCTGTCTGTGTCAGCACCGTGCCATTTCACAGGCCAGGCCTTGATGTCCTGTAGCTGTAAGGACGAAATCTGCCCAGAGGTGGAACAACACCCGTCAAGCTGTGAGTGTGCACAGGACCGGGGGATGAGGGAGACATGTGGAGGCTGAAGGAGTCGATAGCAGACCCCTCCCCAGTACGACCACTGTGGACATCTGGGCATGTGCACGTGGGGGAACATGGGGCGGTGAATATGCGAATGAGCTCTGTAGCAACATGCAAACTGCTGGTGGGAACTGTATAAAGGGACTGCGAGCTCCTCTCTGGTCAGGTTGCTTTGTTTTCATCGCCTGCTAAGCTTTCTCTCTCACTTGCAGAAGTTCTCACCTGCTGAAGCTTTTCATTTGCTCTCTCTCCCTCATCTGCTGAAGCCCTCACCTGTGGAATCTTTTTGCTTGCTTGCTTTCTCCCTATTGCCTGCACTGGAACCAAACCAACGGAATGCCGCTAGACTCGTGGTGGTGGTGGTAACATGTATTGCTGCATCTCTTTTATTTGTGTGCTTAGGTATTCTGACTTTTCCCTTCTTCTTCCTTCTGTCCTATCACTATTATCAGTTATTTTGTGAAATAAAGTTTACAAGGTTTGTGTGGCATCTGATCTCATTTGCATCTTAATCTCGCTCTTGGGATCATTTAAGAACCCTCAGTAATATTGGATTGGGACACAGTTGTACTTCAGTGACCGAGAAATGAGTGAAATTGGACTCTAGCTGGATTCATCACAGAAAATGATGTGTTGCTGGAATATGGGAACAGAGAAGCAACTGGAGGAGGGAGCAGAAATTTTAAAGTCCCTTCTTTAGTTTGTCACTAAGGCTGGATTACAAGCTTTTGATTTTAGCAGTCAGATAGGAGCACTTACTGTCCAAGACATTTTTCTTCTCTGCCTCATCTTGAGACTGCTGTGGTAAAGGAATCACTGTTCTTTTATCCCTTTAGGATTACACTACTGAAATGAGGCCTACATGAAGCTTTATTTTAAATCCAAGCAGAACCTAACATCGATTTTCTTCCTGAGTTGCCACATTTTAATGGAACATAAAAAAATTTTTTAAATGCCTGAACTTTATTATGAACAGATATGTTTGCTCATAGTATAGTTAGAGTCTGAAATGGATGCTATAACATGCCAGGACCTAATTCTTTAAAATCTGCACTGGCTGATTACAAATTCTGATCTCTAAATAGAGCATACACCTGTTGAAGTTTGTGTTTTGTCTCACATGATGAGATATACCGTGCCTCCCTTCTAACACTCATTCCCAGGATTTATTTCAATGAATACTGGAACAGTGTGAGATGATCAGTGGACCTGGACAGAGGATGGAAAAGGGAACACAGAAATGAGTACACACCTGGGGATCTCACTCCATATGCACTTGGGACACAATCAGGGCACACAGCCAGATCTAGGAACTAGGATACTTAACTGAATTTACCACTGCTTATTTGTCACACCTGAAAATCTGCTGCGCAAATACTTCAAAGAGAGCTTGTCTTTTGTTTTAGTTCTTATGGATTGTTGTTGAGAAGTAACTAACACTTGTGAGTTGGTTGGGATTACTGACAAAAATACAGGTAACTACACTACCAGTTGTTTGGAGCATTTCTGTATCAAGCATGGAATGAGTCTTGGTATCTAGTAAAACTGTTGTTTCCTAAAGGCAAACCAAGTGAGAAAGTTGTTTGAATTAGGAGTCATTTGATGTTCTTTCTAGTCTATGTGGAGTTGTTTTCATTGAAAATTACTCTTTATAAATCAGAGTCACCCTCACTGTCTTGTGTTTAACTTTCTAGAGTGGTAAAGCAAGATACAGATGTAATATCAGTGGATGTTTGTCCTGTTTTCCTCAATACTACCATGTTCAGCTGAAGAAGACATTAATTATATTACATGATGAATCACCACTCTCCCCAATAGTCCGTTCCTGTGTAAATACTTAGACTATTGCTTAATATTATTACTGTTCATAACATTTATTGATGGGAGGGAAATTCTGTGTTCAAGAAGACTCTTAGACATTACATATTCAATTCCTTAATCCTTTCAATTCAAAGAATTGTTTTTGTTTGAGATATCAAATTCTTCTGAGTTAGTATTTTATTCTGGATTATTACCTAGAGTGAAAACTACTGCCTGAGATTGTGATTACAAACCAATAATCTACTAGGTTACAGGATTACAGTTTATCCCTGTATCCCTAAGAACCAACCTTCCTTCCTTTCCTTCCTTTCCTTCCTTTCCTTCCTTTCCTTCCTTTCCTTCCTTTCCTTCCTTTCCTTCCTTTCCTTCCTTTCCTTCCTTTCCTTCCTTTCCTTCCTTTCCTTCCTTTCCTTCCCTCCCTGCTTTTTTTTCATTATTGCCTAGTGGTTAGGGCACATCTATGGAGGCAAGTCTTGCTTTCTCAGTGCTGTAACCATTTGATTACTGCATTTGGGATATGAACCAAGAATTCCTCCTTCTTTCTTTCAAACATTTAAAGAGAAGAATTCCTGCCAGCAATCCCATGAAGACATCACCCTGAATAATGCACCAAATTATGGGTTTACTATCCACAGAGGTGTGAATATGCTCAGGATTTTCTCTGCCTCAATAGTGGAGACTCCCAATGGAGATTCCTTTCAGGGCTGGAGCCCTTTTGGAGGTGCCCAACTCCCCAGTCTGTGCAGAGTCTGAACCCTAACCATATCTTCCTTGGCAGTGCTGAGCCGTGGGTGGTCTGAGCCTACTTGGCCCATGTTGTTCCCAAAAGTCACCACCATTGGCTCTGCCCTCTCCCCATGCACCATGCCCTGGTATTGAGGGTGGCAAACACCTAGTCCTTTGCCTCAAACTCAAGCTCAGACCAAAAATCTCCATCCTCTGTGCAAAAACTGCCCATCTATGGTTACTTTTCCTTTGTATCCATCCTACCCAGAGCTGCCCAAGATCTGTTAGATAGCATGTCCTTATGACCAGGTCTTTCATCACATCCATCCTTAATGTTTGCACCTGTAACAGACTCCATCACAAGCCTGACACACCACTTGTTTCAAGGGCCAAACATCACACTGCAGCTGGGAAGGTTTTGACACAGAAGTGTCAGGTGGCTTTTGAAGGAGCTTGCAGAGTGTCTATGGTGGAACAAAACACAAAATAGCTCTTCTGACTGCCAATCATATTTGTCCAGGCATACAAACTCTCTCTCATCTTAGTGCAGAGGTGTCATAAAAAACAGATCTGTGCCCACCACAGAGTGACAAAGACCCAGACGACATATTTGCATCCAGTAATATGTGCAAGAAAATGTTTACATTTTTTCTTTTCTATTATAAAAATTGAAATCTGTTAATGAGCACTCACATTTCCTGTTATCTTCATCTCTACTGAAATGTCAAATATGTTTAGTAGATATTCTCAGATTGGAAAACAAGAAAGAGGATATTTAATTTGTCTAATTAGCTATAACATATGATATTCACATTTGCCAATAAATCTGTGGAAGTCTGTGGAAGATGATATTTTCAATCATGTTTGCCCATTAAGCATGTACTTGTTATAACTTACTCTGAAAGTATCTTGTGTCTCTTAGTGAAAACATACTGGTTTTTCCTTGTAAATGACACCCAGCACATCAAATAATAGTAAAAAAAAAAATCATGTTGTGATACTGATTTCCTTCTTTTTTTACATACTCTGAGGCATGAGAAACAATGAATTATTCATTACTGAGGAGCATTACAGCAAAGGTACATTACCTGTGAAGAACATGGCTTACTGGGAGTACAGTGCCACCACAACCAAGTTAGTTTAGTTCTCTGCAGCACAGGACAGAAGAAATGCTTTGACCCAAGTTCCTGATTCCTTTGCTAGAAATGAAACTGCTTTTTGTATGCTTTTCTATGTATTGACTGTGAGAAGTTGGGCCAACAATAAACCAGAACACATTATTACCATTTGGAAATTCTTCTGAGAGGTCATAAGGAAAAAGTGTGCACTGAATATGTACTTAATTTCTGAACAGATAATTGTCATCACTGGCTAATTTAGTAAGTATTCACCATTCCCCCATGCAATTATTTGGGTTTTTTTCCCTTTGATGCACAATTTGGTCTTTACTGTAGAGCTCCAGCAGAAACAACAGCTTTAAAGCAAAGCATCATTTTTGTTGGTTTTGATCTTACCCTAAAGAACAATCTACATGGAAGCTTAGTTGACTTTCCAGAAGATTAAGAAGCAATAAAAATGTATTTGTCAAGAAGAGCTTGTGGCTTAAAAATTTGGTGTGACACAGGTGCCTATACTACTGCTATTCTTAAGGACCGTGCAACCTTTAAAACCGGAGACTGGATAGGTACTTTTAGCTGATGGCTAAATGAAAGGGGATTTCAGAATTTTACCAACAGTTCTAAGGAAGATGAGCTGTTTAAGCAAAGTCATTATATACTCACTAGGAAAACACAAAGGAATTGGGATGCTAATGGTTTTGTGCATAAACATTGCACAGATAACAAGTGTTTGTCTCAAACATTTTCAGTTCCCCCAATAAAAAAATATATAGGAGGATTTGCTTTAATGGAAAGTCTTTATTTATGGCATATTTTGATTAGGAATTATATATTTGCATATTTTATTGTGATAATAAATACCTGCTGTATTTAGAAAGCATACATATTTTTCGTGCAGATTTTTTTCTTTCTTCCTGATTTACATAACACTTCCAGCCAGTTTGTTACTACTAGAGACACAAATGAGATAGAGGGAAACACAGTCACATTCATAATGCCTTACTAAAACCTTTTTGTACTGTAGAAAGGAGTGGGTCCTACGTTGACAGAAACTGACTGCAAGCAAATAATGCTCCCCTTAATGGCAAAAAATCCCATAATAAACAGATAGAACCCTGTGGGGCAAAAGTAGTTTCAGTGTTTGCAGTTAGATCTTGAACCCCACCTTCCACAAGTTAAACTATGCTAGAAAAAGAGGGAATAGTTTTCAACAGCGTTTCTCCCTTGTTCTTATATAGCAATCCATGTATTTGGAGTACTACAGGACAATTACAGGAGAAATCTTGTAAATCATCAACTCAAAAGCTACACTACTGCAGCCTTTCAAAGTAAGTTTGGTTGGACAGCTGAAATGGGAGAGCCTCTTAATACCAACTTGTATCTAATAACAACAGCTTTGTACTATGTGGTTCCTTTAGGTAATGGAGACCTGGACCTGACAGCCTGGGATTGCTTTTGATTTAGTGCTAGTTTTGAAGTAGGAAAGTCATTTATTTATCTCCTGATTATTCTGCCAGTTCCTCTTACTGGAGCCAGCAGTTGTAGAAAACAGTAGTCCAAACTTTTTCCATCACCATGTCCTGAGAACTGACTCAGCTGGCAAAGACCTGCTGTGAGAAGTTAATAAATCGTAGGTGAATTAGGTTCTTTCAAATCCATTCCAATATAAATCCTAAATTTTTAATTCTTCTTTGATGTGCCTATGTTTAGTAGAAAGTTTCTCCTTATTTGGCGTTTTCTGTGGTTTAACCTGTTCAACGTTCTCACTTTGTTGAAGAATACTTCACTTAGAGAATAAATTAGCAGCCACACAGCAGAATTTTCCTTTGTTCTTAACTTTGTTGATAATGATGTAAAACCACAAACTAACCAATAACAAGGTGAAAAACAGATGTCAAGTTCTAAATAGCCATTTTTATTTATTCTTTTTTTAAAAAAACCCCAAACCTTGTTTTTAAATATTTTGTATGATATGTTGAAAAATGAAGCTGTTTCCAGGAAAAATAATGAAATGGGTTAAGCTGAAACTAGCCATCTTTTTTCTTCTTCATTTAGACTAGTGAAAAAGCAGACCTCACTCTTCTGATTAATTTTGTCTGTGTATTTACATTCAACAGCCAAAAGATGAAATTTTAATGTAAAATGTTCACCTCCCCACATAAACATACACCCATCCTATTTTCTATGCATACAAAGAGATGGAATGAGAAGAGACGGAATTAATCTTATATTAAAACTTGATTTAAGACTTTAAAGTAGGGTCTCTATTTCCAGTAGTTGTCAAAAGTTCAAATGTTAGGAATTCTTAGGAAAACCATAAAGAATAAAATAGAAAATGTCTATATGTGTGCCCAGGTATTGAGTACTGGATGCAAGTCTGCTCCTTGACTCTCAGTAAGAGTACACTAAAACTGAAAAAGAAAGAAGGTGAAGAAAGGAGAAATGATGATGAGCAGTGAGGAACTATTTCACTTACAATGCATGATTACATAAAGATTTACTCCAGTTAAATAAATACTGATTTTATAACATTTTTTTCAATTCACCAATTTCTGTGGTTTGCTACTTCTGCATGTTTAAGACTTCAGTTTAAAAAGATAATAATTATATACTGATCATTGTATTTATTGCTTGATTGTTCCATATTCATCTATGTGCCAAGGGCAAAATTAATGAAACATGCAGTCCAGAAAAACTGATTGAAATGCTGACATAATTTAGGGAAAGGAAAATGTGTAATAATGCAAGCTACAATACATAATTTAATTTTGAATTAATTAGTATATGAAGAAAATATTAGTGGACTGAGACATTAGTATTCTGGGGCTATTCTAATAAATCACCCAGGGAGAAGGAAGGGACTTGAGTCCTTGACACGTGAGCTTCCACACATGTCCTCCTCAGGACATTCTCCTCTGCCTGAGGTTTGACCTGAGCCAGCTTGGCACAGTGTGGGAGGAACAGTGCAGGCTAGGAACTGTGCCAGTAAATGGTGTGAATGAGGCTTGCTCTTATTTTGAGTGTCAAGTCCCTTCAAGGGATCTTCTGATGTCCCTGTGGCTGCTTTGTAACACACCTACTTACCAGCAGGGGCATAGACCTGTCCTAACTATTGTGTGAATTATAGACTGTATTGCTTACTCCACAGATACTGCTGGCTAGAAGGGAAGTATGCAATTCTGAGAGAAAACAGAAAGAAAATAAATTGTGAAAGCTCCTTTCCAGGATATCATACCTTGCTGTCAGACTGGACTTCTAGTCAAATTTTAAATCTACATGTAGTTGCATTTCTTTCTCTTCATCCTTTCTGGAGGCCACCAAGCACTTCATGCTTTTTGCAGGTTTTGGGGGAAGGTTTCACAGAATGTTAAATGCCCATAATGTCAGTTTTTCAAATTAAATATTCCCAGCCTAAAGGTTAGGCTTAGACTTCAGCATGGGGTGACCACCTGATCTTCTCAGATTTGTAAATATGAAGAAGGGATTAGGGAGAAAAATATGTTTCTCCTGTGAGGCGCAGAGATCTCTTTGTTTTCCCACAGATTCATGGCACCAGCATACAACATAATCAAGAGCTTAATGAGTCTCCAGGGATCTAATATAACATAATACAATTATATAATATTAAAAACACCTGAAGAAAATAAATCATTTGAATATTACCTATGAAATTGTCTTCTGTAGTTAAACTAAAAAATTATCTTAGAATTTCAAGGATATTTGATTAGTTATGTATTTTTTCCTGAGAAAGTCTTCTTCATCTGTCACTCTTCAAATTCTTGTGACTTTTCAACTGTTTTGCACAATGAATCATATAATTAGCACTACTGTCAATCTTGCAGCTGCTTTTCAGACTTCTTCCATTCAGCAAAATGTGGGTGAGGAAGTAAGAATCTGTACAAATTAAGTAAAAGTGGAGCAACAAAATTTGTAAGGAGAGGACACATCTCGTTACTAGGTTAGCTGAAATGATAGGAAGAATTCAGATGTTTGAGAGACACAGGAGAACTCAGTGAAGAAACTATGAGCCACAGTGTTTTTTCTGTGGGGTTTTTTTTCCCTCTTATCTTTCCTACAGGAGGTATAATTTTCTCCAGAAATGTTTGCTTCTTCACATGCTTTGGTCCTTACAGTTACCATAGCACTCATTTTATAAATAATAGTGCTCCCTGATGCAATTTAGAGAAGCTAAGAGATTAGAAAAATAATTAAAAGCTCATGGTTTGCATACTTCCTTCTTTTATGTCTTAACTTATTTTTAAGACATTGAAAATAAATTCTCTAAACTCATATTACCTGAGTTTAATCCCAGGTCTTCTGTTGCACCAACACACTTGTAGTTGTCCTTGGAATTAATAATTATTAATATTTCCATTCTTCATAACTGATTAAGTGTTGACTTTTATGGTCATGCCTTAATCCTTGTTTTGTACATGATAGAAACAGAAACAGTTCTGATTAAGAAATTCAAAACCATATGATTTACTAAATGCTGAAAGCTCCTGCTGTGTTCTCTGTGATATCTTATTTCATTTGTACTCGCTTGACATTAAAATAAACCTTGTAGTATAAATAGTGGTACTTTAATAATTAGTTATCACAAAAATCTATAACAGTACTTTAGCAACTGCTTATATAAAAAAAATCTAAATTTTAGTCTAAACATAGTAAAATCCAGCACTTTCATAAATAATATAACTACATTGTCACTCAAGGTTGCCTACTTATCGGTGAAAGTTTTTTTGATGTATTTATATACTGATTTTTGTTTTGGTAAAATCTTGAAAAAATGTTACAGCATCAGATAACATAGTTCGTTAATATATGTGGTGAGAACTTTTCTTAAAGCAAATTATTCTAAGAAGCATTGTCATGTTCAGTCAATTTTATTATTTCGCCAAAATCTTCTGTCTCTAAACATTTATAGTAGCATGAGACAAGTATTTTTAATAATATGTTCTGTATGTCTAACAAGTTAGGCTTTATTTGGGACTGGCAGAACTTTTTTTCCTTTCTGATATTTCTGCAACAGTATATGATGTATGAAAGACATGTATATTCTGATTTCCTTTTTTTCCCAACATTATTTTTAGAATGGAGTCTTTTTTCTGCAGTACAGCTTCTTTGCAAGTGGGAAATTGCACAGTTTTAACAACAGGGTACCAGTTATGAGGGAACATTATTTATTTTTGTTGTCTTTATTTAAAACTATGACACTCCGTTCAGTGGTCCAGCCAGCCAGCTCTACAGTCCCCTCAGGCTCTCTTTTGTGTTAAGGACTGATATATCCAAGATTTGTAGTCATCATGGCTGGAAGAAAGCCTTCAAACATCATTCAGCCACCATATGCTCTACCGATGGCAAGACTGATAGATTGGGAAGTAAACTGTGTGTTTTCCAGTTGTCTAAAAGGCATGGCGACTGATTCCAAATCCAATGACAACGTCTCAGTGCCAGTGGTATTAGTAGCTGCACTGTCAGTTGATGTAGGAAAAGAATCCTGCTGTCTGAGACTCCTGGAGAAACTTGAGTACCTTTGAAGTTTACTTTCCACCCAAATCAGTTTGTAAACTGAAACAGCATGGGACTTGCATTATAATGTAATAAATATACTATAATATTAGTTTAATTATATACCCATTCAATGCACAATAGTTATTTTGAAGGAAAATCTATTAGACTATTTCCGAGTATTCTGTATTTTCAATGTCTTTTCCAAGTTCTCTAAATCAAAAAAATATGTCTCAAATTGATCTCTTTGCAAATACAGGTGAAAATAAATATCTTATATCTGAGTATAAGGTATTCAAGACCATTTTGCATTTCTCCTTTAGCTCACACACTGGGTAGGAGAGCACCTGCTTTCTAATGTCATCTGCAGAAAACTCACAGTTTGAGGCAGAAATCTCCGATATCACAGAATGGTCACATTTTTTTTTATAACACGTAGGTGAATAGTGTTTGGCTCTGTTTGCACTCTGGCTTCCCCTTCTGATATTGTGAACCTCCATTTCATCCATTTGTTTTTACAGAAACATTAATAATCAGTGGCTTAAGTGGAAACAGGTTTTCTAGAAACTGTAACCATCATAGTAAGCAGAATCAACTTCTTCCCTTCCAATGCAGCAAATGCTGTGAGCTTGATGGTGGGCATCTCTAACTCTACAGCTAAATTATATACCATAAAACAAGTCACTTGTAAATGAAACTAAGAATTGCTTCTGGTCAGTAGAGGCAGGTAATTTCCCTCACATGTACACATACACACAGTCTTCTGTCACTGATCATTTTGTTGCTGTTCCAAATAGCACAGTAAATTCAAACTCAGGCAGTAGCAACAGTATGGCCATAAACTGAGAAAATTGTCAGACAGTTTCCAATTCATAGCTTGTCCAGTCCAATATTCCATTTCTAGAGTACTAAAAGCTTTATAGGAAGTTATAACTAATTGTGCATGAAAACATGTCCACCACATTACATTTCCTTCCAATTCTAATAGAGTTGTATCTAAACCTTCAGGCATGAGGACTGAATATTTTTTTTTAAATGTTCTAATATTAACTGTTGCATCTCAGGGTAATCTTCTCATCCATTCACTGTGCCCTTTGGGAGACTAGATAAGTGTTAGGCTTTTGCATTTTATCAGTTCAAAACTCCCTGGCAAAACAGTATTGTGAAAAACAAACAAAAACAAAAAAACAAAAAAACCCCAACAAACGCACGAAGCTGCAACTCTTCTCTTCTTTGCATTGTTCTCCTTTTATTCTCATACCTCTGTTTAAGTCAATAGTCTTAGAACGGATAAATCAGTGAGGAAACTAGTATCTTGTACTTTCTTTTCTCTTCCTAAGACAGCTGAATGCCTTCCTTTTTTTTCCCCACCTTTTGGATACAAGAATTTTTGTGAAAATAAGCACTATTTTAATATAATCCCAGCTTTGTCCCTGAAGTACTTTGTCACTAACACACTGCATTTAATATGGAATAATATAATAATCTTCATAAATATTACAATGAAACTCATAGCTATTTATGAACTCCTTACGAACACCATCTATCTAATCTATAGCAAATAAATTCAGGTGATGCATCACAATCACTAGAGATCTTTGAAAGGAGTTCCATACCCATTCAAGTACTGTGCGTACAGAGTCCTCTTGTCTGAATTAAAAGGTATCTGAAACTCATTAGTTTGTCTTGCAGAAGTTTTTGCAAAAAAATTTTTATATGCCTAAAAATTTGGGGATCAGCCACCTCAAATCTATTCTCAGTCCCAAATGACAAGTTACTATTGGGCAGTATTTCAGTTAAAAGACATTAATTGCTGAGATATTTATATAAAGTTTGTTTTTAAACTACAGTTTGATAAAAAAGCTAAGGTTTGATGAATAAATCCAGTAGCTACCAGAGAAGAGAGTTTTCTTTATTAAAGGACATTTATTAGGCAGTTAAGTTGAGGAGACTCCTATACAACAAAGACATGTTTACATATCACGGTAAGAGCCTTGATTCCGTTTAAGGAGAAAGTGAACTGAGCTTCAGGACAAAAGATTAAATAGATCTAGACACTGTGGAAGACTTTCAAGACAAATTTGGCAATAAACCCCAACAAACTTCTGTAAGAAGGAAGAGGTATGTTCAAATCCTGAACCACTAATACCTTGTGAACAAAGAATCCAAAACGCACTTTGCGACAAGAGAAGATTAAAGTATGTGAGTGAAACTTGTATGTCAGGTCAAGCACGTTCAAATCATCTGAGTTGCAAGTGGATCAGAGATCTGAAATACAAGGTCTCAAACAGTGTTAAAATTGCTGCTCTTGCGGTAATAGTAGTAGAATGATCATTAACTATTCATATTCTTGTGACAGCAAAGTCTGTATACTGGACAGTCTGAAGTGATGGATAAATAAATACTGGTATTTTGATCACTGATGTCTAGGGATTAAAATTAGTCTTGATCCTACCAAAACAATAAATTTCCCCAAAAACGGGGAAAAGCATTGTCTTCCCTTGTAAAATGTGATGACTGGTGGATGATGTGGTGGTCGGAGGCCAAGCAGGGCACAGCGATCATGAAATAATAGAGTTCTCTATTCTTAGAGAGGCCAGGAGAGGGGGCAGCAGAACTGACATCCTGGAGTTCCAAAGGGCTGTCTTTGTCTTGTTTAGGCACCTGCTTGACAAGATCCCTTGGGAGTTAGTCATGAAGGGTATAGGGGTCCAGGAAGGCTTCTCTTTAAGAAGAAAATCTTAATAGCACAGGAGCAGGCTGTCCCCAGGTGCTGTAAGAGAAGCCAGTGCCAGAGAAGACAACCCTGGCTACAAATCAGGGAGAAATTGAAAGTTTATAGCTTTTGGAAGAAGGGGTTGGCAACTCACAATTATGACAAAGATGCTCTGAGACTATGCAGGGCAAAAATGGGAAGGTCTAAAATTCAGCAAGAAATTAATCTAGCTTCATCAATCAAGGACAAGAAGAAATGTTTCTGTAAATATGTCAACAGCAAAAGAAAGACCAGGGAGAGCCTCCATCCCCTGCTAGATGCAGGACGAAACATGGTAACAAGTGATGAGGAAAAGGCCGAGGTGGTTAATGCCTTCCTTGCTTCAGTCTTTAATAAAAAGACTAGTTGTACTGAGGGAATCCAGCCTCCTCAACCAGAAGACAGAGACTGGGAGAAGGACCCCTCCACATGCCAGAAGGAAATAATCAGGGACTTACTGCATCACACAGACACACACAAGTCTATGGGACAGGATGGGATACACCCAAGGGTGCTGAAGGAGCTGGCTGGGGTGCTCGCCAAGCCGTTTTCCATCATTTACCAGCAGTCCTGGCTGACCGGGGAGGTCCCGACTGATTGGAAATTGGCCAATGTGATGTCCATCTATAAGAAGGGTCAGAAGGATGATCCAGGAAATTACAGGCCTGTCAGCTTGAATTCGGTGCCCGGGAAGCTGATGGAGCAGCTCATCCTGAGTACCATCACACAACACATGGGGGACAACCAGATGATCAGGCCCAGTCAGCATGGGTTTATGAAAGGCAGGTCCTGCCTGACAAACCTGATCTCCTTCTACAACAGGGCGACCTGCTAATTGGATGAGGGAAAGGCTGTGGATGTTGTTTACCTTGGTTTAGTAAGACCTTTGACACCATTTCCCACAGCATTCTCCTGGCAAAACTGGCTGCTTGCAGCTTGGATGGGCACAGGCTTTGCTGGGTAAAAAACTGGCTGGACGGCCGGGCCCAAAGACTTGTGGTGAATGGAGTTAAATCTGGTGGTCAGTCACAAGTGGTGTCCCTCAGGGCTCGGTTTTGGGGCCACTCCTGTTTAACATCTTTATTAATGATCTAGATGAGGGGATCGAGTGCATCCTCAGTCAGTTTGCAGATGACACCAAGTTGGGTGGGAGTGTTGATCTGCTCGAGGGTAGGGAGGCTCTGCAGAGAGACCTGGACAGGCTGGAGCCATGGGCTGAGCCCAACTGGAGGAGTTTCAATAAGGGCAAATGCCGGGGGCTGCCCTTGGGCCACAACAACCCCCAGCAGCGCTACAGGCTTGGGGAGGAGTGGTTGGAGAGCTGCCAGTCACAGAGGGACCTGGGGGTGCTGATTGACAGCCGGCTGAACAGGAGTCAGCAGTGTGCCCAGGGGGCCAAGAAGGCCAATGGCATCCTGGCTTGTGTCAGCAGTAGCGTGGCCAGCAGGGACAGGGAAGGGATCTTACCCCTGGACTCGGCACCGGTGAGGCCGCACCTCGATTCCTGTGTTCAGTTTTGGGCCCCTCACTACAAAAAGGACATTGAATGACTCGAGCGTGTCCAGAGAAGGGCAACGGAGCTGGTGCAGGGTCTGGAGCACAGGTCGTACGGGGAGCGGCTGAGGGAACTGGGGGTGTTTAGTCTGGAGAAGAGGAGGCTGAGGGGAGACCTCATCGCCCTCTACAGCTCCCTGAAAGGAGGGTGCAGAGAGCTGGGGATGAGTCTCTTTAACGAATTTACAAGCGATAGAACAAGAGGGAATGGCCTCAAGTTGCACCAGGGAAGGTTTAGACTAGATATTAGGAAGCATTTCTTTCCAGAAGGGGTTGTTAGGCGTTGGAATGGGCTGCTGAGGAAGGTGGTGGAGTCCCCATCCCTGGAGGTGTTTAAGAGTCAGGCTTACATAGTGCTGAGGGATATGGTGTAGTTTGGAACAGTCAGTGTTAGGTTAATGGTTGGACTAGGTGATCTTCAAGGTCCTTTCCAAGCTAGATCCTTCTGTGATTCTGTGATTTAGCAGAGTCAGTATCACATTGTTTAATCTGTTTTAAGAGCATTTGAAACAGAAAAGGAAATGCTTCAGGTATACTGTGTTCAGAGGGCTTGACCTCATTGTAGTAATGATAAATCAAGAGGCATGCCTTTATTATTATCATCAGCTGAACTGTTTTCAAGCAACATGAGATCAGAATCATCCCTCCACTATTTAAAGAGAAATCTTTATTGGACTACATGACACTGGAACAAATTCAGCAATTACCATGTCTCAGTACTGTAAGAAAAAGAGAGACAAATTAGACTCGCTAAAACAGAATGACACAGAAGACTTGAAAATATTATATCCTGAATCAGATAGAAGGAATTGAAATGAAGAAATTTATAACGCAACACTAAATATGGATTTTAAGAGAGAAAAGGGAAAAAGAAGTCTCAGTGGAGGCAATATGAAAGCAAATCTTGAAAGAGAGGCATGAATATCCTGTCTTAGGTGGATATGGTGTAAAATGAATATCAATTTGACCTGAGGTCAGATATAAGCATCAGAGCAGATATTTGGTATCCACCCATGGAGTCTTAAAATCTACCAGCAAGGGCAACTGATGCTGACTCTTCCCTTGTTGCAACCTGCTCTGTGATCAAAGGGTTTGCTGGATCCAAGAGCATGACAGAGCCTTTCATCTCCACACTCTCATGTCATCCTGCCTCTCATCTTTGCACCAAAGGGTGCCATGCCCAGGTAACTAGCATCTCACACCTCTCTAATAACAGGAATATTCCTGCCCTAGATAAGAACAATAATACTACTAAAAATCTTTCCTATGATAAAATTATCTGGGGTAATAGGTTAGTAGGAAAACATCAGAGCACTCTTATTAGCATGATTAGAGAAAGGAGAGTGATCAGGGGAAAAGAGAGTCTAGAAAATGAGATGGAGAGCAGCAGCAGAAGCCCCGTAGTCTTTGGAGAGTAGAGGCAGAGGGAGGGGACACAGAAAGCTTTGTCTGATCTGAGTTTTTGAAAATTACTCAATCTTCTGCATGTGTTTCAGAGATTTGAGTATCCAGCAGTTACTAACTCACTGACTATATATGCAGAACTCAAAAAATACAGATAATTGCCGAGCTTATGAAATGACGGCAGTGAGAAAGCTAATGTTCCCATGTCTGGGGAAAGGTAGCTATGGAGAAAGGCTCAACAGAGAGGCACAGAGTGAAGCTCTAGGAGCAGAGGATCAAACAGTGCTCTTTGAAAGTGATTGTAAAGAAAGATTTTGGCAATGGAGTAATCCTTGAGTCATAGAATAAGCACAGATGGATAGATAAGAACAATTTTGTAGGGAAAAAAAAAAAAAAAAGGTTAGAAGGTGGTACAAAGCAGACACACACACACACACACAAAAGGACGAAATGCAAATCAGAAGAAGTGAAGCTGGGAAAAGAAGGAAATGAAGCTAAGAAAGGGGCTCACATTCACCAACAGACAGAGATAGCTGGCTGGCTGCCTCAGCAGATCCAGGATCTAGGAGCCTAGAAAACATCTGGACATATTTCAGAGGTGCAAAAGCCAGAGCACTGTTAGCCCAGGGAGGGAACCCCAAGGAGACAAGGAAGTCATACCCATCCAGTTACTCCTTCCTACTATCACAGCTGCTTGCTGGACAGCCTGCAGTGTTGCTTGAGGCTCTCAGCCTGAGGAGTTTCAAAGGATGAGCCTCCCTTCACAGCCTCACAGGTCTTGATGCCCTTTCGCCAAAGACTACAGCAGTCAATGTACTGCCTGGAGAGGTGGGATCAAAGTTGTGTTTCAACTCAGGTCCAATGCCCATTACACATTCATGGTCTACACAGAGACTCACCGCACTGGAGAGAGAAAAAAGTTTGAGTTACAACCTCTATGTTTGAGGAAGACACTCTTGAGGCTACTTTTTGGAATATTTTAAAGTAGCAACAAATAAATCCTTATTCTCTTCGTGACAGTGGGGTTCGTGTGGGAGAGAGAATCAGAAAAGTAAAAGTGAGAAAACTCATGGGTTGAGATAAAGACAGTTTAATAGGTGTCCTGGTTCAGCTAGGATAGGGTTAAGTTTCCCCAGCAGAGAAGGGGGAAGGGATCTCCATCTGGGTTATTCATACCATGCTTATGTCAGGTCGGAGCGCTGGAACTTTTTCCTTGGTGGCTTTGGTGGCAGGGAGCACATGGCGAGCTTGTTCCGTAACCATTTGCAGTATTTCTCTGTATATATTTTGTCTTGCTTACTCTTATTGCTGTTTATTGTTGCTATCATTGCTACTGTTGTTGTTCAGATTGTTTATCACACTGTTGTATTAAATTTCTTCTTATTTTAACCCGGGGTTTGTGCCTCACTTCCAGCCCAACCGGCTGAGGGTGGGGGAGGGACAATGGCAACGTGGTCTCCGGTCCCGGCAGGGCTTAAACCAACACAGCCTTTTTTGGCGCACCAACGTGGGGCACGAATTGGGTTGAAATAAGAATCAAAAAGGGACAGACCCTGACCAGAGTGTGTTAGAGCAATCTGTTGGGTATAATTTTTCTGTTTGTATTTGTACTGTGTAATAATGTTTGCAATGCTGGCCCACTTGCTTGCGTGGTGGGGCTGGATTACTCCTTATATCCAGTGTATGATCCCAGTGGTGGTGTTTGTTATCAGTGGAAAATGTATAAAGGGTCTTATGTTGTTATATGGGCTGTTGACTGCTTATGCTGCCTTTGTATCGCTGGGGGGGAGGGGGGGGGGTGGGCCGGTACCTGTTTGCTGTTTGGGGTTTTGTTAGGGGTCTCACCCCCTCTATGGGTGAGCCAGGGGAAGAGATCCTCTCAGTTTTTGGGAGTTTCAATTATCCTTGGAGCCTGCAGGCCAGTGTGATTGCGACACAGTGTTTTCTGAACGTCTGCCTGATTTCGGTTTTGGCCATGCAGCACTTCTCTAACAACAGTAGTGCCCGGAAACCTGCCCTGTGGTCAGATAATAGTGAGTGGCAAGGGGTGTGGGAAAAGATGGACAAAGGCCTGAGTCGGTGGGCACCTCCAGTGCTTTGGAATTTCACTCCCGAACAAATGCAGAGCCCTGATAAGTGATGAGTGCTTAGAAAGGGTGTGTTACCAAGCTGGCAAAACCCAGGAGACACAAATCGCTGCAATGTGTTGGAGACTTGCCCATGCCTACCGTGCCCTCTTTAATACCACCCACTGCCCTCAAGGGGGAGAAAGGGCTGCAGGATCTGAGAGTGAACTTACTGGTACAGCAGCTGGGCCGGGGGAACAGGCAGAGCCAGTTTCAGTCACCTTCACCAGCACAGCGACTGAGCCAGAGAGCCAGCCAGTGCTGGTATCATTCGCCCCGATACAGAAAACCAAATATACCAGAAAGTCAGTTCTCAAAGTTGGGGGATGGGGATGAGCCAGGCCTATCAAGGGAACAGGAGGAAGGGCCAGAGGTGATTGTCCAATCTCTATCCCCGACTGAGCTGCGAGATATGCAGAGAGATTTCGGCTGCCTGGGAGGCGAGCAGATTTGCACCTGATTGCTCCGATGCTGGGACAATGGAGCCAGTGCTTTTGAGATGGAGGGGAGAGAGGCCAAGCAGCTGGGATCTTTGGCCAAGGATGCTGGCATTGATAGGGAAACAGGGAAACAGACTCAAACCCTCAGCCTTTGGAAGCGACTCCTGCTCAGTGTAAGGGATAGGCACCCCTACAAGGATGATATCCTATGTCAGCTAAGCAAATGGACCAACATTGAGAAAGGCATCCAGAATCTCAGGGAACTGGCTGTGTTTGAGATGATCTGTGGTGATCTGAATGATGAACAGTCACCCATGGACCCAGATCAGGCCCCTTGCACATACCTGATGTGGTGAAAGTTCCTGAAGAGAGCACCAGAAGCGCACTCAAAAGCATTGGCAATAGTGTCCTGGTGGACAGACACCCACACTCTGACAGTGGATGGAGTGGTTGGCAAGCTCTGGCAATATGAGGGAAATCTCCCTTCATCTCACCATTCCCTGGTCTCAGCTGTGAGGAACTGTCTCAGAGGGTCCATAAAGTGGAAGAGGACATGTTCTACATTCCACCTGCACGGGCTGATGTCTCAGCCATTAGAATAAACATTTCCCCACCCAAGAGAAAGGCAGCAGAAGGCACACACCACGCGACACCCTGTGGTTTTTCCTCCATGACCATGGAGAAAACATGAGGAGGTGGGATGGACAGCCCACTGCCGCCCTAGCTGCACGAGTAGAGCAGCTGAAAGGGAAGACCATCACGAAAGGGGAGTCCTCCAAGAAAAGCGCAGCTCCAGTGTCCAGCCAGAAATCCCCCAGACAGAATAGAATGGCCAACGTTATGTCTGACCCTCTTGAGGGGACCAGTAAATCATTCTTAGAAGAAATGAGTGATGGTGAGCAGGATTAGAGGGGCCCTGCCTCCAGCCAGGTGGAGGAAAGGGATAATCAGATTTACTGGACAGTGTGGATCCGATGGACTGGCACATCAGACCCACAGGAATATAAGGCCTTGGTGGACACTGGCGCACAGTGCACCCTGATGCCATCGAGCTACAGTGGGGTTGAATCCATCTGCATCTCCGGAGTGACAGGGGGATCCCAGCAGCTGACCGTATTGGAAGCTGAAGTGAGCCTGACTGGGAGGGACTGGCATAAGCACCCCATTGTGACTGGCCCAGATGCCCCGTGCATCCTGGGCATAGACTACCTCAGGAGAGGGTACTTCAGAGACCCAAAAGGGTACCGGTGGGCTTTTGGTGTGGCTGCCCTGGAGGAGGCTGAAGAGTTGTCCACCTTACCCGGCCTCTCAGAGGATCCCTCAGTGGTGGGGCGGCTTAAGGTTGAGGAGCAGCGAGTGCCGATTGCTACCAGGACGGTGCATCGGCGGCAGTACCGCACCAACCGAGATTCCCTGCTCCCCATCCATCAGCTGATCTGTCAACTAGAAAGCCAGAAGGTGATCAGCAAGGTTCACTCACCCTTCAACAGCCCTATATGGCCAGTGAGAAAGCCTAATGGTGAATGGAGGCTAACTGTGGACTATCGTGGCCTGAATGAAGTTACGCCAGCAATGAGTGCTGCAGTGCCGGACATGCTAGAGCTCCAGTATGAACTGGAGTCGAAGGCAGCCAAGTGGTACGCCACGATTGACATTGCTAACGTGTTCTTCTCCATTCCGATAGCGCCAGAGTGCAGGCCACAGTTTGCGTTCACTTGGAGAGGCATCCAGTACACCTGGAATCGATTGCCCCAGGGGTGGAACCACAGCTCCATCATTTAAAAAAACAACAACCCAACAGCACAGGCCCTTAAAAATCTGGAGCTGACTGAGCCTCTTTGGTTGTAGTTTCATCTGTCCAGAGAAACCTGACGTGCCTATTTTCCTGTGAACTAATTTTATCAAGACTTGTCAGATATGACTTATGACTTATATGACTTTTCCTGGGAAGAGAAGAAGAGATTTTGTTTATTCCTTTGAATATGTAGCTAGCATTGGTGAAAAAGAGCTGGGTTTCTGCTGAGTTGTTTGTGGACTTCTCACTGAAATTCTAGAGGATTTTTTTTCTGCTGATAGCCCAAGTGCTAAAGAGCATGTTTAATTAATTTTTATACAGCATCAGGACATCAAATGATGTACTGCCATGAAGATGGTGAATCACAAGAATGTATATAACTTGCATAAATTCAGTTTGTAAGCCTGTATAGTAACTATTTTCTAGTAGCATCTACTGTCCATTATCAAGAATTTTTGACTACAAGCTATTTTAATTTAACATAAACCTGAAGTATCTTTGTACCTTGTCTTTGGAATAACAACAACAGAAAAGAGGTCTTTATCAAATACAAACTCTTTTTGACTATTTAGACTAGTGGAGTACAAACACATACTTGTCTGAATTAATCGTTTCACAATTATTACATCTTGTAACCTCTGATCTGTTTTGATGTAAATTAAAATGTTTATCTTTTGAAAAGGTCTATTACCCATTTGGGTTAAAGATGAGTTGCTCATAAAGCGCAAGTGCTTTATTTTCAAATGTTGATGCCTCCAATCAAAAAGGAATTGAAATTAATACCTGTGAAATACTTTGGGAAACAAAGGATGTACAAATGTAAACAAACAGATCCCAAGATTAGTCCACTGGTCAGTATTTCATTTGAAACATCTAATAAAAAAAGACATCAGAAAATACAGGTTGTAGCCAAAGGATGGAGCCTTTTTGTCTTTAAAGAAATCAAGGTTAAACAACTACACCAATTACCTTCTAAGCATGTGTGGCATAAAAAAACTAGAGATGGTCCACTTTCTTTAACAAGCTCCATGTCTGTTATTAGCCTTGCATATACAGAGACAATACTCTCTGTGTCCCCATAGGAGTACAAGCAGCTGAATATCTCTAAATGTGATAGTGATCCTTTAATGTGTTTCTCTAAAATAGGTAAAAATAGCCAAGGCATATTCTAATGCATTTAACAGCTGCTTGATGCTGTCCTCCTTTCTGGATTGTTAATTATTCTAAAATATCTTACTCTGAAGATTCAGGTTTTATTATGATTGGTAGATAGCTATCTGTGTGTTTGATATAGAAAATGTGGGGGGAAAAAAAAAAAAAAAGAAAAGAAAAAAGGAGAAAAATACTCCACCTTCATTCTCTCCAAAAATATGAAAAACCAACAACCATCCAGTGTTGGTTTTTCATATTTTTATGACTCATAAGCAATATTAAGAGTATCTGACATTCTTAGTAAAACAATGTATAATACACAAAAATTAATATCTTAAAACAAAAGGGGGAAAAAAAAGTGCCTGTTTAAAAGACTGTGGTGGAAAAATGTAATGGGGAGGAAAGAAAATTAAAAAAAAAACTTGCCTTCATTTTTTTTATACTGTCTGAGATTCACAAAACAAAAGAAAAGACAGAGGAAAACAAATGAGAGTAAAAAAATGAAAAATATCTTGAAAACACAAATTCTGTCACCTATAACTAATTACCAATAATTTTAAAAACTTAGACTTTCAAATTCAATTTATTTCATGATGTAGTAGCCTTCAACCCAATGGAACAAGCTGGAAAGCCGGAGTTCAGAGCATGAGTAGTAAGTGGAAGACTAAGGAGCATGTAGGCAAACTCTTTTTCAAGGCAGGAGAGACCATATTTTCCCCTTCCATCTGACTTGCAGAAATCATGCATTTCAAACATTCCACTTCATGTTAGTCAGCCATTTACCCATGTCTTTGCTTGATATTTTCTAAGAAATATTTGCTTTACAAAGCAATTGGACTGAAGCTAAATATGTTATCATCCATCACTTAAATCTATATATCTAAATAATAGAGGTATGTAAAATAACTCACAAGTGGCATCTACAGCATCACAGAGGCTTATGGATGAAATTTCCAGAAGCTCCGGATCCATCCCTTGGGGAAGTTTAGGCAACCTTTTGCATTATATTATCATGTTTTTCTTCTGCTGCAGCAAAGCATTTGTCCTTTTTCACCATACACCTTTAGCAATATGTTAGATATGCTCCAAAGAACAAGCCTGCTCAAAATATTCCAGGTTTTAACATTAGGGGCATTTGGGGAAAAACAAAAGGAAAAGGCAAGTACAGGTGTTCAAGGCAGGTTCAGTAAAAGATCACAGTAATAAGAGTTTCTTCTGTAAGTAAACTTCAACGCCATTTTCGAGGCATACAGTGCTCTCCTATGACACAGAACGCAATGTGCTTAGAAAAGACATTTCAAGTGTTTCATAGCAGAGCTGTATAAAGAAATGACAGTTGAAAGTGGAGGAAAACTTCTGTACATTTAGTTCAAATTAAATAAAAATGCTAAAACATCCTAAACACCTTTGTAGTTAAGTGCTCAAGACAAAGGTTGCAGTTTAAAAGAAAGTTATATGGCTTGCCAAAAAAAAAAAAAAAAAAAAAAAAAAAAAAAGAAGCTAGTCTGTGTAAAAAAATTTAGTAACATTTCAAATTTCAGTCATAAGCCAAAAACAAATTGGAAAAATCTGGCAAGCAAAGCTAGATCCATCCTATCTACTACTCAATTCTGTCTTTTCAAAAATTCAGGCACACAAAAGCAGTGATACTTCACATTTTCTTTGCAGATAGAAAGTCAAATTAAGCAGAAACAACAAAACTGTACACAGAATATGGAAGAAAAAATGCTATTAGTAAAGATCAATAAGGGAGAAAATATAAAGCAGAGATATCAAAATCAGATCACACCTCTTGGAGGTCTGGTCCAACAGGAGATGTGCATATACTTCATCAGAACAAGTAGTTCTCTTCAAGAGGATAGGCCTGTTTCTGCAAGACCACATTACATGAGATTATTCAAAGTGAGTCTGAAACAATAATTTCTTTAAATAAATTAATACATATAGATTAACTGAGAGCAGAGGGACAAATAAGGATGTAAGGACACTGGAATCCCTAGAGCTGAATTTTCAAGAGTGTATCTATTTCCTGATTAGAACAATTGTTCCGATCCAATGTTCGGGGAGGTTTCAATACGATCCCAAGAGCAAGATTAAGACACAAACAAGGTCAAATGCCATACAACCTTTCAAACTTTATTCATGTAACAAGAGGTAATAGCAATAGGAGAGAAGGAAGCAGAAAAGGTCAGAATAACTAAGCAAGCAAACAGAAGAGATGCAGCAAGCTCAGTTACCACCACCATGAATCCAGCAGAGTCCCATTGGTTTTGTCTTGGTACAGGTAATGGGGGATCCACTAAGAGAAGAGTATGCAGTCCTTTTATCATCTCAGTCCCCACAATCATTCCACCCATTTCCACAGAGCTCATTATCATATTTGCTGCCCTGTGTCCCTCCATGAGTGCATGCCCAGGTGTTCACGGTGGTCGTACTGGGGAGAAGTCCATAGGTGACGCCTTTAGCCTTCACATATCATCCTCATCCTGACTTCTTCCTCTGGCCCTGTGCACAAGCACAACTTAGTAGATGTTACAAAAGTTGTAGCTGTTTCAGCTTTGGGCTGACACTGTTTTTTGGGGGGATATTTTCTTCTTCAGGGTGTACTGTCTTCACAGCAATGGGATGTTGAGACCAAGTTTAGGCATTGGTGCAATGTTGAAACAGACAGGTGACACAGTCTGACAGTCTCGTCTCTTACACCACCCCACAGCTCAGGAGGTGGTAATGGCGCAACAGCAGTGCCAGGACAAAACAGCTGACACAGTCCCTTATAACAAGGTAGACATCCACGAAGGTGGATTTTCAAAGATGTTTTAAATCTATATCTGAACATGCTTAATACAAATAAAACTGTCCAGTACTCAGCTGTATATCTCATACTTTTTGATCTATAGTACTGCTGTAGTAACAGGTATATTTTATATTCAGTTTTGTGATTGGTACCCTAAAATCTTTGAGGATGAATCAGTGCATAATTAGAGAAATTATTATTTTCATTTTGGGGGAAATATTTCTTTAAAATATGTTAGTTGAAATACTACTTGTCAGATCATGGTGAGATGTTAATAGGTCTTTGACATTTTATGAGCTATTAAATTCTGACACTATCTTAATTACAGCTCAGCAAATGCTGATGGTATGAAAATAGTATGTTTTCCTTAAGATATGCAAAAATATATCTGTCATCGTTTACAGACAGAAATAAGACTTCTAAGGACAGGAAACTCTCAAAGATTTTGTATCACTTCTCATCATTTTTATGAAAGTCTCCTATTCAAATTACACACTGAGAAACAAAAGGACTTTGCAAAAAAAAAAAAAAAATCCTTCTGAAAATGCCTTGAACATATCATACTGTTAAGCCAGAGATTGCACAATAGAAAACCAAATATACTTTTTTTGGAAGAGTAAATTATTGAGACTCAGATGATGACTAGACCTGTCATATTTTTAGGACATTTCTGAGTCAATG
This sequence comes from Athene noctua, assembly GCF_965140245.1. Lineage (NCBI taxonomy): Eukaryota > Metazoa > Chordata > Aves > Strigiformes > Strigidae > Athene > Athene noctua. The sequence continues at coordinate 86,709,318 of NC_134037.1, read as the reverse complement.
TCGGTGAGTAACTACACCTTTTCTACTAGTTAATAATACACATTTCATAGATGTGATATATCATATACCAACAGGTCAGACATACAGTCCATATTGACAACCACTTGTGTGATCTCTATCTGCAGATGGAAAATAATGTGCCACCATTGAACATTTGCGATAAAAAAACGTCCTTACAGTACAGAATAAATGTTAAGGGAGGAAAAATTCATTATATAGACAGAAAACCATCAGGTGGAAATGGAAAAGTAGAACAAGAGTGGTAGCAGGAAGTGGTGAAATTCAGTTTAATAATTTATTCAACTGTGGTATCAATCTTTAAAAGGTGGTGACAAACTGAAAGACATCTTGAAAAGAGCTACAAAGCTGACCTAGTGACTGGATTGCATAGTATAGGGAGAAACAAATGCTTAAATCTGCAATACTGATTTGGATTATTTCTTTTAAAAATAAAATTACTCTCAAAAGTATGGTTTTATGAAAGTTGAATCTCTTCACAGGGGAAAATTACTTTCATATCATTTTTTTTCCCAAAATGTTTGAAGAGCTAAAATTTTTGGAATAGCCTTCTCTGTTTTTCTTCTAAATGTCAAAAAAACCTAGGTTTTCCCCAGTGTAATGATTTTTTTCCCCATTACTAAGCAACTAACACTTTAAAATTAGAAAAAAGTCAATACTGAATTATCTCAAAATAATTTAAGCAGTTTTAGATTTAAAGATTTTACTGAATCACAAAACAACTTAAAATCTGAACCTTAAAGATTTTACTGATTCACAAACGTATAAACCACTGATTCACAAACATATAAACCACTGATTCACAAATATAATTTTATATATAAATTCATATATATATATATTTATATATACCTATTTAAATTTGGATATCTTCTTGGGACCAAAAAATTCAACCATTACAGCTGTGCAGTTTAATAAAGATGATGTTAAAAGATGTCTACATCATAGCAATAGAAACGACCTGAGCTGGAAGTACAAAAGATTCTTTATTCTCTCCAAATAAAGCCCATAACAAGAAAAGGGCTCTAGTAAGTGTCCAGTAAGAAGTTGGCATCTGAAACTAGAAAAATTAATATTAAAAGCAAAGGTATGAAAAGTTCGTCATCCTTCTAAAATAGAGCTGGCAAGTAAGGGCTGAGTCAGGAATGATTTAATGGAATTGTGCTGTATGCATTTATTCAAAGGTCAGACGACATAAACGGAATGATCCTTCCTAGGATAAAATGTATGCCTCTCCAAATACATTACGGATGATTATGCAATTACATGTCTATGGGGAATGTTTCTTCCTATTCTGTTAAATGGATAAGTCTACATTTGATCCCGCATCAAGAGTATTGATATCCATTATACATTTTCGGGTTAGCTAATGCAATTATGCATAATATTACAATTAGTCATATATATCCAATTGTTTTCGTCCTATTAGGCAATTATCCACAGTATCTTCTGACAAGCAGTTTCACTGACTAATTATTTGTCGTACAAAGAGTGTACATATTCTTAATTACATTAAATTTAATGTATTTTCATTTCATTTGGCCTATTCCCATTCTAGCATTCCATTCCAATACAGCATGGGTAACATGAAGCACATGTAAATTAAGAAATTATATAATCTAGAAATACTCTATAAATTTCATCAGCTATCAAATATGCAAATCCTGTAATTAAGTAAAAGAGAGGTTGCAAAAGAGATCATTTTTTACTAGAGAACATAGCAGTCTGAGGAAGCAATGTTCTCTTCACAGTGTATGTGTATACTCATACATATATACAAACATATATATATAGAATATGTGTATATATGGATACATTTAGTATGCATATGCATATGTAATATCTATAATACCTATACATACACAACTGAAGTGATTTGCAAACACCACCTTTCTGCTTTCAAACGGCTCATGTGAAATCACAGTGGCTAACACTGCAAGTGCAATTGTTGATGTATGACTTGAATACTCTGCCCCTAGACTACCAAAAACTGACAGTAAACATTTAACTTTTTAGGATAACATTATGTATATAAATATAAATATATAAGCAAATACTGAGGTATATTAATATCTCTTCCAAACTCTTACCTACATACTATGCATTATAATAATAATTTTTAAAAAGGTAGACAACTGGATATGACCAACATTTCCCAGATATCTGATCCTAGTTGCTTTGATTGATAGAACATAGCTGATCAGTGCTGTACTCATGGTTTTTAGTTATAAGTCAGATCCCACAGCAAATGGATCAGAAGAAAAGAATAAAAATCAGAACATGTTAGAACTGGGTTTTATTTAAACATCTCAGTTTACATTAAGTGGCTCCTGGGTGTGATAAACAGAAGCCTTTCCTAGAGATTTAAAGACAAAGTACACAGAGATGGAGACACAGCTACATGATTCTTAAATAATTATAACACAATAGTTCAGAGGCCTCACTGAAAATTAAAGGCCTATTATGCTAGGTTTATATAAACTTATACACATATACATCTCCTGCTTCGAAGTGTCCAGTTCATGAAAAGTACTGCATCAATGACAGGTTTCAGATTTAAAATGTATTATTTCTCCTCTTGTAATTTCTCCGTAATTTCTTTCTGGGATAAACGGGCAGATTTCTGAAGAAGAAAGAAAAGTATGACTATGAGCCAACCACCCTGGTAAAAAATCACATTGTCAAGAAAGCAGTTTTCCCCTTTCCTCATGTCTTGGATGGCTTCATGTACAGTATAAAATGTCTCCTCTTCGGCTGGGTTCATTTGAATTACAATGCAGAAAGAGAAGGGGAGAAGAAGAGATTTTTCCTGCTCTGCTGAGTTCAGCTAGCTGACTCTAAGATTGAGAGTGCTGGAGATGGACATGGAAATTCAAACTATGTCAGAAATAAGTGGCTGGTTTTTTTAGAGGCTTTCTTGTAAGGACAGAATGCTCACTCTAGGACACAGCTCTGTGCACGTGTGTGCATGTATCCAAACAGCTAACATTGCAGCTATGTAATGATGAGTAAATCCTTAGAATGTAAAAGAAGTAGTCCAGACATGTGACATTATAATCACTAACAGAATTTGCCAGATTGTATAAGGATTGTTCAACAAAGCACAAGAATTGCTATACAGAGCAACTCTGTAGATGAATGATTATTGAGTGTCTGTAAAATAATTGGCTTCAAGAGAGCACATAGCTCACAGAAGCGTAGGGTGAGAGGAAATCTGAGATCATGCATTGCTTTCCATCATACCTCTGGAGCAAGTGCTATTGGATCATTCCTGATAGGCATTTGTCTAACCTGTTCTTGAAAACCTCCGCTTGTGAGGAATCCACAACTTCCTTACAAATCCATATTTTCTTCACCGAAACTACATTCAATGCCAATGAATTCCAGCTGCATCAGTGAGTGGGATAATGACATTCAAGCAGCAGTAACGTGCACAGATGTGTCAAGTGCGATAGGAGCAATAAGTCAGTGAATGTGAAAACAAAAGAATTTCCTTCTAAGGGCATAAAAGGCTGGAGACAAATGAGGCCATTTTGCTTCCAGAAATGGAGACACAACACAGTCTCCACTTTATTCTCTTAATAAAGAATTCAGGTGTAATTTCTATTCATACTGACAAAAAAGATTCTCACAGCAAGCAGGTGACACAGCATCTTTGCAGGGGTTTGGCTTAGGTCTTAATTGCCATGTGTCTCAAAATAGAAGGGATGGCCATGAGAAAGGAACACAAAACAAGATTCTCTTGTCTCACTTTGTCCTTTTTGTTCTTCTACAGTAATTCAAAGACTGCTTCAGAAAACTTCCCAAAAGAAAGGACTACTCAGATAGTATGATATCATGAGGGGATATTCATAACTCAATCTTTTTTCCTGAAAAGGGAAAAATCCTCAGCATATTCCATACTCCATTCTTTGCATTAAATAAGGAAAAGCAGCTTTTCATCGTATCTATTGATACATGAGATCATTGAAGGTCTGCTGTTTTGCTATTCAAGATCTACTACTAAAGTAAGTATATAGTACAGTCCTCCTGACCACAAGAGAAAGAAAAGATCCAGAGCAGATTCATCAACGTGCCAGCTCATTCAATGACTTTCTTTCAGCACTAGAAATTAATTATTCTAGGTGTATCAGTTGTTTAAGGGGAATTGAAAAATTAATGTTAGTCCTTTACAATGCAAGTAAACATGTCATTTTTTAATCTACCTATATTTGACTGATGATTTCAGTTTTAAGGATATTTTCATTAAAGGTTTATAGTTCATGTTTTATCTCACAGGAGAAGTAAATAAAATTCAAAAGGTTCTGACAGATCCTTTAAATGTTCAGCAGACCAGGACTGTACTCCAATATTAAGATACAGAATCTGCAGCTTGTTTAACTTTGGTGAGCAAGAGTACAGGTTTTATCACTCATTAACATGCATAGAAACTCCTAGTTTGATGACTTCTGCTGAATATAATTAATTTCACAATTTAATCAGATTAGTTTTAATGAAGTTCACATTTTATAAACTTACCAAGGATAATCACATACATGTCTTGGCAGGCACAAATACACCAGAAGAAGGATCCTTTATCAATTTTTAACCTCTGTGTTCCAATTAATAAGTATAAAATTCAGATTTTGATTACTGTATATTAACAAGAATTGTAATTGTTGGCTAAGTAGCAAAACATGCCTCACGACTGAATCAATATGTCATTGAAATATATCTCTAAGCCTTGTTTTCAAAATTTAAGTTTATTTTCCAAAATGAACAGCCTAGGTGATAATCAAAATGCTTCAAAACAAGGGAATATTTTGTATGTGCTTTTCGTGCAATTTTTCCTATTACGGCATTAGTGTAATTATTGCAGGTCTGTCTGTGTTTCCTTATGCTGCAAATGTGATCATCTATGCCCTTGAAGTCTAAAATCTTGATAAACCTTGAGTCTAAAACCTTGACAAACAGGAATGGCCCTTGCATAGGCCTAAGGGACTGATCCTTACTTAAGCTAAGGCTGCATTAAGGCTCTCTGTCAAGGTAAGGGACTTGAAAGGGAAGGGAGCCCTTCAATGTGTGCATATTTTCCAGGCCTTTCACTTAGCTGGAGTGGATTAACTAGGAAAAAAAAATTGTAGTCAGCTGAAGGCATTGGGTCTGTGCAATTCTGTGTGAATAAATATTTCCTGGCAAACAATAAGCCCTGATACTTTATCTTTTATTGCATATAAAGGTGGTGAAATTATTATAGCCATTTCCCTGAGCATGCAGTTTCAGCACTGATTTTCTTGTTTTCTACTGAAGAATTGTTAAAATTTATTATGTAGAGATATTTCCTTTGAAGAAATGGACTACATAAAACAGTAGGTGTTTCCAGTGTAAGATTTGTGCTGAAAATATTGGTTAAAATAAAATCTTTGAAACAAGGATTAAGGAGCACTTTTTGATTGTCTAAAGAGACCTGACAGCACCACGATACAGAGCTCATCCTTATGCTTCCGTCAGCCCTAACTGGTACACCCTTGCTCGTTATTTGTATCTGCACAAGTGCAACGAATTGGGCAATGCACAGAGAGGAAAGTATGAACCTTGTCCCAAAATATCTTACAGCTCTGAAGAGAAAGATTTAATGTATATTCCTAATATTAATTTTGCATTAAGTTACTGCTCTAGGTGCTAGCAAATATCCATGTCACTCTTAGGTTTACTACATTATTATTAAGATTACTATTAAGATATCCATGTTACTATTACTAATCATGTTTACTATTAAGATGCCCATACTTTGCTAATTCAGAGTTTGTAGCTTTCAGAGAATACAGCAAATACTGACACACTATTTAACAAATGAAGACAAAATGAATGAGTCTACCTGCATTTTTCCAACAGCAAATGTTCAAAGTACCTTATAAATATTGGCAAGATGTCAACATACTTTTTGAACGATTAAACATTATTGTTCCTATTTTATAAGTGTTGAAGTTCAGGGCATGTAAAATCCCCCCTCCTCCAAAAGCGGAGATCTAAACAAATTATTAAGACATTACATTATAATCAAAGAAATCAAGATATTTTAAAACAATAAACCTTGTTATTTCAAAATGGAAGGACAACATAGATGAAGAAGGCACAAGCACAATATCATGTGCTTAAAGGGGATGAGACAACCTCAAGTACTATAAACTATTGTCACTTATTCTGACCAGTGGAACTGAAAATCTGGAGTCAGTAGGACTTCTGTCAACACGTTGTGGCTTTTGCTTTAATGCAGTTGAAAAGCAAAGAGGAGACAGAATGTTTTTTTACTGTAGCTTTAGAGTTCCTTAAAGAACACCAGAAAAAAAACTGAACATTCCACTGTTGTCTGCCTCCTTAAATTTGTTATGTTTGTCTCTTCAAGCATTTTCTGCTCATAGAAGCTTCTTTGCTTTGACGAGGAACACTGTACAGATTTGATGCTACCTTAAAATCAGCTCTTGCTTCTATAAGTACTTCCCTCTGTTTTATCATTTCTCTTTTTAATCTCAGTAACTGCATCATTCCATTTACCAAAAAAAGGCAGAGCATACTCTTCACAAAACCCTTCAGCTCTTTTATATTGTCAACAATGTAGTAGGTAGGTTTAACGGTTGAACTAGATGATCTCCAGGGTCCTTTCCAACCTAGGGGATTCTGTGATTCTGAGGTTATTGCTCTCAGAGCAAGTGCATTTTTGATTTACTCATAAACCTGCTTCACCTTCCCTACTAACCTTACTTTATCTGTTTTTGTTCTGCATTTCAAAGCACAGCAAAAAGTGCTAATGGTCGGTTGGTATATGTATCATGAAAACAAAATATATAAAATTTTATAAAATATTTTATAAAATATTCATATATATCTTGAAATGGTTGTGTATATATGTCTCTGTGTTGAATGACTATATGAAAATAAATTAGGTCTGAAAGTTTGTTCTGTTCTTTATGTCTTTATTCTGTATCATAAAATTCATTATTTCCATGGCCTATGTGAGTTACATTTAACCTGACACACAGGTTTTCCTCTTTCATTCCACGTAAGGAATATAATTTTGTCAGTAATTGCAAAATAAAATATAAAATAAAAATATAATATATAAAATAATAATATAACTGATTAAATTTTCTCAAACAGTATTTATTTTATTATTCTATCTCAGCCTTTTGAAATGAATAATTTTTTTATTTATTCAAGGAACTTAATCCTCATTCATGAATTATTCATTACCTGCAGTAGTATTTGAAATACTAATTTTTTTACTTCTACTGTATAACTCAAAGGCAAACTGCTCAAAATGGCTTCAAATCTCAATCAGTTTAAATATAAATGGCTTCAATCTGCTTGCAAATTGAGATCAGGTTTACTGCAGTACAGTCTAGAGGTAATATTTATTTTGTAATTATTGTTCATGACAGCAAATCAGATAAGACTAAAAATGGTATTTCCATTGAAGTAAGTTAAAATCCATCCTTTTTAAATATGAAACTTTCAGATTAATTTTTACCTTTCTCTTTTGTTTCCTTTTTCTTCACTCAGTCCTCTTTAATTTTTTATTCCTTTTCTATGTCATATTTGCAAGGGGGAACATAGTAACAGAAATCAAGAAGGAAAAGGAAAACACAGAAACTTTGAAAAAGGAGGTACATGAGCTCATTTTTGTTAAAAATCAGTTTTGTTGGACAAAGGAAGTTGGTTGTTTCTTAGCTTTTCTGGACAAAACTGTTTGCTTGGTTCCATAAAAACAAAGCACCATTTTATAACCACCTTAATAAAACCACCGATGTCCCTGTTTGTCTTGGGCCTTTACAAAAAACCAGTTGCAGTTATCCTCAGATGGAGAGACTCTTGAGAGATCTCAAAGAGAGTGAGGTCTAATCACTGACAGACACAGAAGAATCTTTATAAAGAACATGGGTACAGCAACTGAAATATAAGTGTATAACAGTTTATCACTAATGTAGGGGAGTACACATGATATTTTCATCAAAGCAGTATGAGCGACCTTATACTGAGTTACTATATTAGTGGGAACTATTTGCATACAAGGCAAAGAGCATCTTCTTGCATTAAGATTCCTTGTGAGACCCTAGTGAAGTCAGACTGTGGTTTTTAATGCAGTTAACATTTGATAACCCTGTGCTTGGTAACACTGTATCACACAAATGACGTCAAATCAACGGTATTGAAGAGCATAAGCATTTCAGAGTATAGTGTAACATGTCTAACTGCTGAACAGAAATGCACCTGTACAGCAGGTGTCTGTGGGGATAAAAGGATGTATTTACATACATTTACACATCTATTAAAGGAGAAGCTGTTTCCACATGCTGAGATATCTAGTTTGTGTCCTTTTACTTGTTCTCGCTAAGCCAGAAATATTGTAACTATAGAGTGTTCACTTTATTGTACAGTTTTCTAGATGTAGCAAAACAAAAAAGTTAATTGTATTTTTATAGTGTAACACATTCTTTTTTTCAATAGTGATTGTAATAGCATTCTGATGCCTATTTGAATGGATGAACCTCATTAAAGAGCTATTTAATAGGCCTGTCTTTATTAAGAGTCTGTATCAATGCATCAGAGTACAGTACAGACTGATGTAAGATATAAAATACAAGTATCAGTGCTGATACCAATGGAAACAATAGAACAGAACTACTGTAAATGTCAAGGTCAGGATTCCCACACAGGCCAGTTTTCATTTAACGTTATGGTAAAGAGCTAGTTTGCATACTTCTCTGAGTATATTAACTTAATCACTGCAAGAGTTGCCAATATGTGGGAGTTCCAGGATAAAGCAGCAGCAGTTTTTCTGACATTACATTTGAAAGTAGTTCTCCTTATGCCCAATTTCTTTCCCTCACAACTTAAAAAAAAAAAAAAAAAAAAGTAGGGTGCTTTGGGGTTGGGTTTTTTTGAGGGGGTTATTTCCTGCATGGCACATACAATTCCCACAGGACAGAGAGGAGAAAAGTCAGGTTATTAATTTATAGAATAAAATTGTTCTTTAGCAGAAGAACATTGAAAACATTCACATCATTTAAAAAAAAGCCAACAAAAAACCCTCAGTGCCTTTTGTTCACTATTTCTAAACAACCTGGTACACTTGAGCTCTGAGGGACCATAGTGGTTCAGAAATAAAGTTCTTTAATGTGCTTAAATCAGCTTAGCATTTCTTAGGTTTTAGTTCACTGGAAGGCATATTTTGCCTTCTGATTTATTTCATGACACCTACGTAGTTGAACACTACTCTGTATGAAATTCCAGAGAAGCTTCTCTGAGAATCTGTCATGAGCAGCCAGTGAATAGTTAAATAACAGCCCAGGAGTTGGAAACAGAACAAGGAAGATTAGGAGTGTAAGGAGTAAAATTTGCATTGAAAAGGAAGGTTAAGACTGATTTGTATGAAGGGCCATGTGAATAATTAATCATATTCTACTGTCACACAATATTGTTAAACACATGTAACATGCAGTTGCATGGACAATAATTAGGAGATAATTTCATCTGCATTGTCAGATATGTCATAATGGTATGTATGTATTTCTTGTAGCTATGCAGTATCATCATGATCTGTAATGGCAGATGATATATTTGTTATATATTTCTACAGAAACTCAAAAAGAAGCTATGTGGTATCCAGCTTCCTGCTGTAAGGAGGAGAAAGTAAAAAAAGGGGAGAGGTTAGTGAATTTGCTAGTGGCTTATACCAGCAATAAATGCAGTACTCTATTCATCTGGCAGTTCAGCTCTGAAACCTCATAGATTAGTGGAGATGAGACAGTGTTTGAGGCATCAAAATCAGGAAGCACAGAAATATATATGGTGTTGTTTTTCTTATCCTTACATCTCATCCTAGAATTAAATCCCAATGAAAACAAATTACTACTTCCTCAAAACCAATTAACAGAAAATTACAGAGCTCTGGCACATGCTTGTACACCCTGTTTTGCCTTAGAGGCTTCTCTAATAATGAAATAAATTGGGGGGGGGGGGGGGGGGGCAGGGAGGGGAGGGATGATACTTTTCTCACACAGATAGAGTCCCAAGGGTTGATGATCTTAAGAAAAACCTTGCTAGATAAATATTATGTCATACCTGTGTATGTCAGGTAGCATGTTATTTCAGAGTACACCAAGGAAATAACATTAACTGAACAAGGACTTACATTTTATTAGGAGGTAGAAGATGAGAACGGTACACAAAATAAGCGATGGGAGCACGCTGTCTGTCTGCTGCCTGCCAGACTTGTAACCTTCCTCCCATGTGTTCAGCTCTCTTTGATCCACAGCCAATCTTTGATCTGGCACAGCTGCTCAAACTCCACTCAAACATCTGTGAAAACCACTGTATTTCTGAGGAAGCTGTGTGAAAATGCATAGACAGGAACCGAGACAGAAAGGTAAAACTGTAGGCAGAGGTAAGACGGTTGAGGCAAGACTGTCAGTGGCTCATCAGTGGAACCATGTCTAGCTGCAGGGAACTGTGTCGTGCCCTCCAGTTGCAGATATCCTGCTTGCACAGTCTCCTTGTGCACAGCAAATGTTGCCTCAACAAAGTGACCCACAGAGGGAGATCTACAGGTTTTCACCTGTTCATGTGTTTTTCAAGTGGAAGAACAAGTCCTTATAAAATCTAACATTTTGATACACTGGAGCTGTGAAGATAGTCTGTTTAAACTGTCACCATTTCTGAATGGATGATTTACCCCAAAATGGTCCATATAATATTTCTCCTGTGTCTGACTGCATTTGTTTTTCCTTTGAAACAGACTGGTAATGGCTGCCTGGAGTCAAAGATTTTTTAGACTAAATGTTGCTGATCCCACTTGCTGCTACTGCACAAGTAGCACTGTTTGAGACCTTTCACAGAGTTCCAGTAGCATCACTAAGGTAATTGGAATCTGGAATTATTTATTGCTGCCCACATTGATTTTGTATAGCATATAGACATAGCATATAGTGCTGAAGAAAGTTGTTCTCTGGCACATCAATTGAACTATGCAACAAAAAGTCATCTGACCTTTTCACTTTAAAACACTGGTCTGTTGATGTTCACACTATACATAATCTCATTACATTGTAATGGTTTTGGATGTCCAAACTATTCCAGGCTGATTTTTGTCATCTTCCTTTGCCAATCATTACATGGGAAGGTTAGAAATTGCACACATTAGCATTCTTCATTTAACAATATTTTTTCACAAACCTGAATAAACTGAAATTGTTGAAATCATATATCATTGGTTATCAACCTGTTGTACTGAAACTGGTACACTGAGAATATTTAGGAAGCATACTGCTGTTCTGCATATCATTTTGATTACCAAAAGTATGTCTGAAAAATGCCAAGAACATGAAGGAATAATAGTAAGCTTGTGCTTTCACAATAGAATCAAAGGGAAATTGATTGGTGCAGTTGTACCTTAGCACCCCTGAAGCATAAGGAGCAAATGGAGTCCCAAAAGAGGCAGGCAATCCCTCACCCTCTTGCTACCAAGCAGAAGGAGGGCACCTAAGAGATGAGGGAGACTGGAAACAGGTCCCTGCTCAGGGAGACAGGAAAATCCTCTCCTGACTTCCCTCACCCCCCATGGTGTCCCTTCACAACAGATTTGGGGCCCTGGAATTTTTGAATGAAGTAGAGAAGGATGAAGAAAATGAGTCATACAGGGAGGAAGATGCAGATCAACCAAGGCCGGGTCACTCTAGACCAGGTATTAAAACCAACTATAAAAAGAACCCCAGAAGGGTCATTGTGGTGGGTGACTCCATCCTGAGGAGTGTCAAAGGCCTAATATGCAGATCAAACCCACTTCATAGGGAAGTCTGCTGCATCCCTGGGGCCTAGGTGAAGGACCTCACGGCAAAAATCCCCACTCTAGTGAGACCTAAGGACTACTACCCTCTCTTGGTTTTTCAGTGTGTAGTGATGATATTACCAGTAGAAGTCCTAAATCAGTGAAGAGAGAGTTCAGGGCCTTGGGGAAACTGATTAAGGGGTCAGTTGCAGGGATGGATGAAGAAGATTACAGGAGAAGCTAACAGATGAACTTGTGGCTCCGAGACTGGTATTACCAGTAGGGCTTTGGATTTTTCAGTCACAGGTTATTATACAGGACATCAGAGGTTTTGGCATCAGATGGGTTGCACCTGTCCCAGAGAGGGGAAAGGATCTTGGGGCAGGAGTTAGATGGGCTCATTGAGAGAGCTTTAAACTAGATTTGAAGGGGGAAGGGGACAAAACTGGAACTTCCAGACATAAGCCCCAAAGTAGATTACCAGAGTCTGTGGGCTGTCACACCAACGATGACTCTCACCCTGCCATCTCAACAGAGGCAAGGGATGGAGACATGAAGCACAACAAAGATGCAAGGGATATGGATGGATCAGGTCAGGCTGGAATTAGGACCTCTAAATGCAAAAAGGTGCTGAGGACATCAACCTCTGAAGGGCATCTATACCAATGCACACAGCATGGGTAACAAACAGGAGGAGCTTGAAGCCATGATGAAACAGGAAAATTATGATGTCGTGGCTATTACAGAAGCATGGTGGGATGTCTCCCATATGACTGGAGTGCGCCAATTGATGACTACAAGCTCTTTAGAAGGGATAGACAAGGAAGGAGAGGTGGTAGGGTGGTGCTGTATGTTAGGGACTATTGTGATTGTTTTGAGTACAAGTGTAGTGAAGACAGGGTGGAGTGTCTTTGCAGTAGAATCAGGGGGAAGGCCAACAGGGCAGATGTTGTAGTAGGAGTCTACTATAGGCCACCCAACCAGGACAGAGAGGTGGATGAAATATTCTATAGGGACTTAGGAGAAATCTCACGATCGCTTGCCATTGTTCTTGTGGGAGACATTAAATTCCCAGACATCTGCTGGAAATACAACACAGCAGAGCAAGACCAGTCCCAAAGACTCCTGGAATGTGTGAGAGAGAACTTCCTGACAGAGCTGGTGAGTGAACTGACCAGAGAAGCTGGACGTCCTTCAGGTGGCCAAGAAGGCCAATGGCATCCTGGCTTGTGTCAGCAATAGCGTGGCCAGCAGGGACAGGGAAGGGATCTTACCCCTGGACTCGGCACTGGTGAGGCCACACCTCGATTCCTGTGTTCAGTTTTGGGCTCCTCACTACAAAAAGGACTTTGAATTACTCAAGTGTGTCCAGAGAAGGGCAACGAAGCTGGTGCAGGGTCTGGAGCACAGGTCGTACGAGGAGCAGCTGAGGGAACTGGGGGTGTTTAGTCTAGAGAAGAGGAGGCTGAGGGGAGACCTCATCTACCTCCACAGCTACCTGAAAGGAGGTTGCAGAGAGATGGGGATGAGTCTCTTTAACGAAGAGCCAAGTGATAGGACAAGAGGTAATGGCCTCAAGTTGCGCCAGGGAATGTTTAGACTGGATATTGGGAAGCATTTATTTCCAGAAGGGGTTGTTAGGCATTGGAATGGGCTGCCCAGGGAGGTGGTGGAGTCCCCATCCCTGGAGGTGTTTGAGTCAGGTTGACATAGCGCTAAAGGATATGGTGTAGTTTGGAACTGTTAGGTTAATGGTTGGACTAGGTTATCTTCACGGTCTTTTCCAACCTAGATGATTCTGTGATTCTGTGAGTTGGTCAGCGTTATGTCATCCTACTCAAGCTATCTCCCAGCCCAGCACTAAATCTTCTGAGAAGCTGAGCACAAAATCATGAGTCTACTTTGTTCAAATTTTTGTGCATTTGATGACTTCAGTGAGCTTATGCAGCATGAGATGAAGGATTGGCTTGGAAAAGGAGAAGAAAGGTTATACTATTGTCTAAAATAAGACTTATTTAATTAATGCTACTGGAGCAGATTCTCTCACTCTGACCCAGTCCTGAGGGTGAAGCTTACCTATTGACTCTCCAGCAAAGATAAATGAGATACATCATGATGTATGAGTCTATTCATCCAAGAACCCAGTTAGTTTATTCTTCTTATTCTTTTCATCCTGGACACGACCCTGACAAATAATTTTATTTTTCTAAAATTTATAAACTTTTCTGTTTCGACAATACTCTGCAGTCTCTGTTGGGATTCTGTGCAGGCAAAACTCCCTTGAACTTCTGCATGCACATTAATTATTTACCTTTCTTGTCTGCAGCCATGAGCTATTTCAAAATTTTATTGCACATATATTTTAGAGTAATTTAAACTCTTGAAGCTGTCTGAATTTCATCTTAGAACTCTTCACAGAAATAGTTTATTCCTAGAGGGATGGCGCATCACTCCCACAATGAATGGGATTTCTTCTTCATGTCTTTCCATGACCTGTATGAGCCAAGGCAATATGTTTCAGCACCAACTGGGGTAAAATGGATTTTTGTTAATTTCTGAGAAAATAGTGGAGGTTTTGTCAGACTTATGAAGTCAAAAATTCATATTTTCAGCCTAGTCCTCTGCAGGTGTATCCTTATTCTAGTCTTCCTCAGCTCTCTGAGACTGTTGTGAAATGCCCGCAGTAAGGATTGCTCTTGTGAGTCAAGACAATCACTACAATCGTTGTGATGATGATGATTATAGGGTTTTTTTCTTACAGAAAAAGCTTTGACCTGGGTTGTTGTAGAAACATAGTGGGAGACAGCCAATGTGTAGCTATGTTAGAGAAGCTACGTCACTTACTTAGATGTAGGACCAAGAAAGGTACAAAAAGACCGGCCAAGTTTCTTCAGGGTGCTTCAGTTGAGTGAAATATCTGCAAGATTTCTTCCTGCTTATTCAGATAACCAATGGAAGTGGGAACAGGGTGGAATTTAGACATCCAAATACAAGTCTGTCACTTTGAAAAACACTCTGCTTTCAACTGCTAATAACTAGGATCCATCAGTGCCTTGCTGCTTTTCAGAGCTATAGCCTAAAATTGCACTGCTGTGGATGCATCAAAACAGTCTCTGTCTTAAGTAGAGAGAGCATTCCAAATCCCTATACCTAAGCAGGACCCAGAAACAAGATATACCACTGCCAAAACCTTTCTGGGAACTCAATACAGTAATAAAGTGTACAGTTAAATTTGATATATCACAGATTGGTGTTCCAGTTATCACTTTCAAAAGGTTACCTGGAGGAGCTGGTGGGGGTAACATTTCTCCTTCTGTGATAGCCTTGTGGCTGGAGCCCTCCCCAAAGGAGTGTGACATTGGTGCTTGGTTCCCTTTTCTTCCTGTGGAGCTCATGCATGCAGGTATGGTTCAGGAGCCAAACACTGACTTCCAAATGGAGGTCCTGTACCTGACGCCATCATTCTTGTAACATATTGTGAATAAGGGGCAGGGGAAATAGCATAAGACTTTAACTCCCGAGTCAATTATTAAAAAAAAAAAAAAAACAAAAAAAAACAAAACAAAAAAAACAACCACAAAAACCCTTAGAAAACAAACAAAGATAAAACACAAAGGACCACTGTGTACTGAAATCCCTCTTTAAAACAGAAAAACATGAGCAGTTTACCTTGATTAAAACATATCCATGGACTGTCATCTGTCCCAGATAACCCCAGAGTAACACTTGGCAAAAGTAATTGAGATGGATCTATTTGTTTCAACATCTGATTGCCAATTTCAGATAAGGTTGGGAAGGAACAAGGAAATATCCCCTAAGACTGATACCTTCCCAAAAGGAGAGTGGACTCTCAAAGCAATGAGTGGCACATGGCTGAGTGGCACCTGGAATTCATTAAGACCTTCCATCAGCACCCCAGGGAAGGGCTCAGAGGACAATGACAATAACTAATTTTTTGCCATCTTCTTTCTCACTGTGCAGTCAGCTAAGATCTTATTTTGTTGGACTGTTGATTTTGGTTTTTTTTTTTTCCTGTTCATTTTCTCTTCTGTTTACAGACTGTAGGGTCAGAGTACATCCTGCATAACTGACACTGAAATAATCTGTCCTGAGATTTTAACTGACCAATGCCATAATCAGTGGGCCAGAACTGCCTACATTGTATGTTCTTTGCCCAATAAATAGTAACAGATAATCATCTGCAATAATATAACTTGAGCATTACACTACCTAAAATATACTGAACCACAAAAAAATGTGAGAAATTTTCAGACTCTTATTAGGACAATTACTTACTCTTTGCAAAATAAAAATGCTCAAGAATGCAGTTTAATTTAGAAATCTTTAAATTATTGGATAACCACATTATGAGCTGTTACCACTTCTTTAATGGTTTTTAGCCTATTATTTGTCTTAAACTCCTTTAATATTAGTTGAATAAGCTCCATAATACTTTTCTAATGCAACATTGTCCTAATTTTATAAATGGGCAATTTGATGCACTGAGACTTTTAAACCAACATTTCCAAAATTGTCTTCCTAAAATCAGGTTACTAACGTATGGGTTTTATTATACCCATTTCAATACTTTATAAATACCTATAAGTTGTTATTCAATTCAATAATAACTTCTGATGATCAGCTGCTGTAAAACTCAGGACACATTTTGCAGTGAAGGAATGTGAATCAGAGAAGGGAAATAAAGCACAGTGTTCCTAACATCTGCTAGGGTCCTGATTTAACTGCCACATTAACATTGGCTAAAAAAACCCTTCGTCTCACAGATCTCTTCTGAATATTTTATGCTTTTCTTGAATAAGATTATATTTTTCTTTTCCATATTCTTATCCTACCTGACATCCTGTTTACATATAGATGGTCATCATTGTTTATGCAAAAAACAGTGATTCTGAAGTGGTAATAATGCCTAAATTAGGGGGTCTTTGCTTTTCTATAATTCTTCCTAGCAGATATTTACTTAAAGAGAAACATCAAAAAAAATCAGTATTAGCTGGTTTCCAAACACTCCTTTATTACTGAAAGTAATTTCTCCTGCAAGTCAATGTTATTAACTGTGACACTGCCATACATCACTGTGCCACACTTGCAGCATGGTGGGAGGACACACCAGTGATGCCCACACCTGACAAGAGCAGCCCAAGGCAAGGACCTACACCTACTGGTCCTTGCTGAAAGAGCCCATGTATATAGCAATATTATGGTAGTGCAGCTTTAGTTTCAAGAAAAGGAGATTTTTCACATAGTATGTGTAGGAAGTACCCATAATTTGAATTATTCTCCACTTGGCTGAGCTCTGAAGCCAAGGAGGCAATGGTTGGGCAAGAACTGAGTCTTCCCTTGTGCCCTGCCTTGGCTGAGCCCCTCATCACTCTAGCAAAAAACAGGTGTCTTGCATGGGAATAGCCCTCTCCACCCAACACTCTTCACAGCACAGCTAGCAGCGACCATCCAGATGCAAGAGAGAAACCACAGGATGGTTTAATATATTCTTCCATTTGCCAGCCTGCTTCTCTTTGCTATTTCCCTGAGACAATGAACAAGATAAACACTCTGCTTTTTGATGTTTGTAACCTGGGAGATTTGTTATGACTGTGGAGCCCATAAGAAGTAACATTTCTACCCTCTACCAGCTTTCTAAGTGAATCTGTCACTGTTCATTAAATCAGCTACTCACAGTGAACACACACAGGCTCAGAGGTTCCCACTGGTTACAACGAAGAAAAGCAGCAGCTTCAGATGAGTGTGGTAGAGCAGGCAAACCCAAACTGGTACTGATTATGTCCCAGACCCTTTCCCATCATGATATCTGTACATTTTGTGGAGGTTATTCAACTGGCGCAGTTGAAGCCAAGGGCAGTTTTTACAAAATGCTTCCTTCTTGGGACACCATAAGACTTTGTTCCTTTTCTAAGCTGACACAGAGACACAATGTGCAATCAAATGCAGCACTTTAAAAAGATATTTTTAAAAAGTATATTAAATTGTGTGACATTTAATTATATTGATCTTCAAATGTCACAAACTCTTCCCGAGAACCAGATTGAAAACAGCTCTTTGTTGTTTTTAATAGCTACACTTACTGGTATGTGCTTTTTAGCAGCCAGGAACGTTACCAGAGCAGCAAGAAGTTTTACACAACAGACCTATTCAGATTTTTATTTAGTACTAAAACCAGTTAAATAGATCAAAACAAAGAACACAGAGGTGTAGTGAAATATAAATGTTAACAAGGGCAGTGATAGCAGAGTTAGATCTCAGGCGAGCTGTCCTGCAAGTGACTACTCAGTCAGCCCAGAGAGTTTTGTTATGATCGATGGTACTGTCAGGCCTGGAAAAAGATTTTAAAATCACTGCAACATCACTAGGCATTGAACTTGATGCAAGACAGAATAACCTTTCATCAGAGCAAAGGCATTTCTAGAGTCCATCCACTTTCTAGTGGAAGCCACAGGTCACTCCTTAGAGTTCACAAGATGAATTAACAAACTGAGCATATATGTATTTGTTTCAAGCCAGGCCAGATTTTGAAAGCCGAAATAATGCTTTTCACTTGTGACAATTCCCAGACGATCCAATGCTTTATTTTTTTTTTTTTTTATTGTATGCTGTAAACTGGGCTGACCCTTTTGCTTAGATCCTCAAAAACAACAAACTGTAACATTTCTGTGTACCTTACACCAATGATGTGCAATATGACCAGAATCAAAGAGTAGCATACAGTCAGGAGTCAGGACAAGAGACAGAACATATAGTTTTCTGAATGTCTTTGCAGCTCTGCAAAATCTTTCTTTGAATAAATAGATACTGGATACCAGATGATACATTTCACTTTTTTTTTGTCTAAAGACAGAATTGTCCATAATGATTCTAGTAAATCTGACTTGGTTGGCTTAGAAAATCCAAGGGAAATAAACAAGCATATCTATTCAACTTTCTATATAATGTCTGTCATATCTTTTGCACTAAAATGCTTTATAAGAAATATGGGCTTTGGATATTTCCTCAGAAAATGTCCTGACTTTTTAGAGAAAAAGTGGATCAAAGAACATGCTCAACAAATATCTGTAAGGAATGAAGTAGTCATTAAAGAAGGGTGGACTATATATTACCCCAGCCCATATGGAGAAAGAAGTTAATGTTACGCAGAAATAAATAAGGAACTGCCCAGCAACTTATCAGGCATTCTCTTTAGATGTCCTCTGCAGCGCTCCCTGTTCCACCATTGCTGTCAGATGGTAGAAGCCCCAGAGCACAATGGTGAAGGACACTTTGAAATTCAGATCTCTTTAGTCCATGACAGCCAGTGACTGTAAATTCCAGTGTTAATACCTAAATGTCTGGGAAAGCCCACAGTTGCAGGAACCTTTCTCATGGACATCTGTGCTCCCTTACATTTTAGGGAAAGGTATGGCTTCCAGTTCACCCTTTCTTTCTCTCTTTTCCATCCTAACAGATCAGCAGGTGCCATTCAGCTGCTTCCCTCCAAAGGATCTTCCTAATATGTCCTTGTCCTTGCATGGCAACCATGAATGCAATTTCCATAGGGGATGCTGCTGAGACACAGGCTGTGGTAGCTGTTTAGCTGTATGGGCCCTCTGGAGCCACTGGTGACTGCTTCTATAGCCCTCTTCTGCTCTGTCTCTCTGCCCTTCCTCCCTTTATTCTTGTCATACATGAACTTTCCTTATTTCTCTTTGGCTCACACTGCAGATGCTATAAATATTTGCTCTTCAAAACTAGAAAACCAGAATGATGGGGTTTAACAAAACCATCTCAGATAGGCCAGCATCAACTGTATGTTACATATACGTCCACAGATGCATGAAATAACTTTCATAATCATAAAAGAATCTGTAGCATGGGGGTAAGATTAATCCTGTGTGCTGGCCCCTCCACACTTCTCCTTCAGAAAATTCAAAGTTTTTCTTATGATTTTTTAATGAGGGAAGCTAGGAAATTAATCAATAATTCATGTCAAAAATATAATGGAATAAATCTCAGGCTCAGCAAAAGTGAAAATCTCAGGAAGCAGAGAATATAGATATACTGCATTGAAGATAGAAAAAAGAAAAAAAAGATGAAAAGATAAAGGAAATTTTCAAATTAAACTCAGCCACTGAAACTTCTATATCACAGATGCATTTCTATCTGAGTATTTTCTGACTGGGAAAAAGAAGGCTGTAGCTAGGTATCAGAATAGTCATAGTAATCTCAAGAATCACAGCCAAGTGTTAACTATAACACAGCAAATGATTTAAAGATCAAAATCCATGCATGACTGTGTCAAACCTTAAAAACAAATTAAAAGATTGCTTTCAGAATGTAGAAGAAAGCAGTAAAACACAGTTCTCCTGCTTATAAGTCAAATGGCTCTCTCATCCACTTTGTTGCATAAAATCTAGTACAAAGCATGCACTTTATGATTAACCATCTTAGGATGCTCAATAGGATCTCTCCTGCTAATTTTCCATGTAGGAATCAAGTCTCTTCAGAAAAACTATAGGTGTAAGACATAAATAATTAAAACCATTATTTTAGGGTCTACATCTGTGTTTGAAATTGCTGATAGGAAAAATAAATAAAAAGCAGCAATACAAAAATAATAAAAATTAACTGCTTCAAAGTCAGGGAAAAAAAATAAGCTTTAGTACTTCTACTTTTCTTTTGAGAGACTGCAACACTACTGCCACACACTGCTGAGGTGGAACTGTACTTCAGCAAATGAAGTAAATCATCAGTGAATACAAGAAGATTATGAGAAGCTTTTTTTTTCTACACCTCCAAGCTGCTGAAGAAGAAAGAAAAAAATAACAGAGGTGTAGCACTTTAGGCCAGTTTAGCAATGCTCTGTACTACGGGAATAATGCTCTCCATGCTTCTGCTTTAGTCAATACACTATCCATATGTTATTTTCTCTCTCTTTGTTTTTCACATTTCATAAACTATTCCTCCAGAGACTTTTGTCATGAGCCAGACAGGAGAAGTGACTCATATGTTCTGGGATTTAAGAGGTACATTTTCTAAGCACAGTTAGGGAGTCTTACCTGCCAAAAGTAAAGCTACCCAGTTTCTTCAGAGATGACTTGTCCAGTCACCCTTAATACCCTGACTTCAGTCACAGAATTGGCATTTGCAAGTATTTTATCTTTCATTTGTTTGTTTTTTTAACTTAAACTTCTGAGCTGATGCTAAAGTACAATAGCTGTGTTGTCCCTGACACCAACTCTACAGGATGTAAACTAGGAGGAGGTCAATGCCATAGCTATAAATGACATCCAGGAAAAGCCAGAGATTAATTGAATACAGATGCTTAATAGGAGGTGATAAGTGAATGTATAGATGTTCAGTTTTATTGACACTGGGGGGAAGTGTGTTTTTAAGATGTTGAATACCATGGTGCCTGCACAGTTTTCATAACTAGACAATTAGGTAATTGCCTTTTACTGCTGGCTCAGAAGCAAAAGACATCAGAATTTCACTGGTGCAACACTGAGAAAGAGAAAACATTGGGACTGACCCATTGTTTTTAATGTCCTCTTTCCTGACCCTTGAAACTCCACCAGCCTTCCTGTAATGTGCTGGTGCACAGCTCCCGAAAAGGTGTCAGCTGAGATAGCTGGAATATAATCTCTCCAGGGCACACTGAATTTCACTCTGTGTAAGTTGGCACCCACTTCAGAGTATGGAAATGTATTGTTTGGTTAGACTTGTATGTGAGAAGAAACATGTAAGCCTGAGTAAAATCAAAAGGGGACGACAAAAGGCGTCACTTGGCAAAGGAGCATGAGAAGGAAAGACTTTTGCAGGATGGAAACTAAGAAATGTTTGCAGTGGGGAAAAGATATAGCTGCTCAAAGCTCAACTTCAGGACAGTATTACCACGTGTTCATATTTCATCTAATTTGTTGACAAATATGCTGGTTTATCCACTTTCTCCTACATTGGGGAAGAATCACTATCATGAACAGAAAGATTGTAACATCATTAAAATCATTAAGACTGTTACCATACACCATGATGTATGTGGAGCATTCTTTCTAACACGTATGTTATGTGTGTATCTGTTCTTATTAAATAGCGATACATGCTTGTACTAGTCCAGGGGAAGGAGGACGAAGAAATGTTATAGACAAGAATAGCACCTCGTATTTTTAGGATAAGGTCAGTACAAATTTATTTCTCATGCTGTTCTACACCTGAGATCCTTTTCCCTTCAAAGTTGACCTGTGCATCAACAGCAGGTGCTTTCTTAATTGAACTCTGGTGAGGACTCACAGCCCACTTTAGACACATTCATTCACTCCTTGTTCTATTAATTTTTTCAGTTAACCTTTCTTTTCAGGCAGTTGGAATTATTATTTTGTCCAAAAATATTTTTGTAAGTTGCTTCTGTGCAGTGGGTTGTGCAAAGATGTTGTCATATAGAAATCACCAAATGAAACTACATTACTCTCTTGGCTTAGAATCCACTGGAAATCCTGAATTGGAAGAAATTCCAACAAAGGAGCATGCTGGTCTGGTAGATGCGGTGACAATCTCATACTTTTCTACACCACATGGGAAGATGTAAGTTTGAAGCATATCTTTTGTATATGAGAAAGCATTTGGTCACATCCACTCAATTTCTCATAAACAGTTTCTGAACAGAAACAGGTAGGTTGTCTTTCTGTTCATAGACAAAAAAAACACTGAATTGACACAGAAGCCCATGCTGGGTCTTAGTGTTACTGTGAAAATGCTGAATAACTCCATTTCAAAACCAGAACATACTGGATCTTACTTTAGTGAGAAAGACAGCATTTTTTTGTGCCCATTTACATTAATTCAGGACAATGTTTTGTGGCTTTCCCTGTAAATTCAGGCACTATCATGTGTCAGCACCTTAGTCACAGGATGAATCCTGTTGACCCCAGTTTCACTTGGGTGGAAATCTGACAGCGAAATACATAAACTGTCTTTGTTCATGTTTAGATTTGGATGCAGTTCAAGTCATGGCATTTGTAAGTTTAAAAGTGTATGTCAAGCATATAATAATAGTATAAAAATCTAACTATTAATTAACATTTTGACAATGCCTCCAGTGTGAGAATTAATGCAGTTAAATCAAGTACGCTAATAAAAGTCAGGAAAACAAGAACAAATCAAAGCAAATGTAGCCTTATGGAAACTTTGCTCTGCTGTGACCTAAAGGAATTTAGAATATATACCTTCTAGAAAGGGCTTTGGATTTAAGATGAGAGCACACAGTATATTTTTAAAATGTTATTGTCAATCTCTCAAATATTCCTGTGGTTTTGCACAGCTTTTGAAGAACTATCTATAAAATACCAAGTGTATTCACAGAACAAATATCACAGGACTTCTGAAAACCAGTGATGCTCCATATTTTTATTATTAGTCCTTGACTGATTTTCTTGGTCAGCATTTAAACATTCCCAGACCATGTCTACTCATGGTAGAAAATGAGCATAATCTTAAATTTTGCGTGATACGATCAAAATGAAGGACAACATGTTTTGTCTCTGAGCATTAATTCTCCTGAGAACATCATGAAGTTCTCTAAAAGCAAAAGCAGAGCCAACACATTTTTCAGGTGTACTGTCAAGCATACCTAAGATTAGCTTTAATTGTCAGCAGCTTTGGAAGTGTGAAATCCCATTAAACAGAGCTCTCCAATGACTCCGTTGTCCCCTTCCACAGAAAAGACATCCCCATTTCTGGACTCCGAACACCTGATAACTCATCTGTGCCTCATTGTCTCAGCTAAAGGACATAGGATGTAATCACACATACTGGACTTTCCCAAGCAGCATGGCTATAATGTCTCAGCTCCTTTTTTGGACTGCATCCATAACTACTTAGGCCATGCCCATGTCACTGAGGGACATAATATTCAGCCCAAGGCTAAGTATATGGCCTAGCTTGCAATCACATTGCCTCAAGCTATCCCTCATGATAACAGATTGCAATGGAGAGGGCTAGTTTGAGCAGTCCAAGACACAGACAGGGTGACCTAATTACTATGAAGCACAGATGCTTGTGCTTGCTCTTTCATCTTCCTGTATTTAACAGCATAGATGTATCAGTAAATCACGCAAACTATAGAGTGATGAGCTCCTGGCTATGGGTTTCCCTCCACTGTGTGGAGGAGTTTTTTAGCATTGTCATCCAATTATCATTCATCATTCAAAGATAAAGTGGCAGGAATTTGCTGAAAGGAAATAGATCTTAAATAACAAGTAAAGGAGAAGGACAGCATTTGTTATATAAAATTATTTCCTTTATCTGTCAAATAGGGAGAAAAAGCAGACATCACACTCCAAATTTAAAACTGACAATTGGATGTGTTGTTTAAAGTATGAATCTTCCTAGCGCAGACAGATTATAAGCACAGGCCTTTTGTAACATGGCAAGTATAATGTGATCTGGTGGGTAAGCACTGTAGACAGTTTATTTACTTGTTTTCATCTATACAGCAATAAATCCAGGTGCCCCTTTAACAATTTTTTTATTTACCTATGATTCCCCTCCTATTTCTAGGGAATACTACAGACTATTCTCTAACTGGCTTCATGTGTCTTATGTTCTTCATACAGCTTGCTGAAACCTGGTTGGCTCTTTTTTCCAGATATATTTGTTTGTGTAATGATGCTTTGCTGGTTGTCTTAGGGAAAATTAATTAATTAATTAATTAAATAAACAAATAAGATAAAAAAGTGTGATTTGTCTTATCACTTTACCCTGTGTGGAATCCTTGCTGAAGTGAGACTTTCCAGACATATGATACTCCCTAGAGCCCATAAATTTCTGGCAGTGTTTCCTAATGGTTTCAGTATACATTAATAATAGTTCAAAATTCACTAAGCTATGTAGGTTTCTTCACCTCGTGTAGTTCACCCACACAGTTACAACATACAGTACAGTCCATGAAAGAGATGAGTTTGTGATACAGCATGTGTTTTATACATATTTAAAATAACATATTCCCATGCTGACCTGGCATGCATATGAAAATCTTTTGTAACTGATTTGATTTAAAGCACACCTTCCCACAGATATTTGCTGATTATTCTCAGCTTCACCATAGTGCTTTAAAATAGTTCTTCGTTTTAGATTTTTTGCATTCTTTTTCTTTCTTGTTAAATTTTTCAGTAAACTTTCCTCACAGGTAGCATTGCTGATACTATCTGGCATCAGTTTCCTGATCCTCAGGGCTCTCCCATGCCTGCCGCCAATAATTCAACAAATCGAGTTTGGCTTGATAAGTAAACACTGTTAGCAAACAATATAGCATTGCAGTTGAATTCCACAGATATTAAAACTGCAACTTGTAAAGAAATCCAAAAGACAAATATACCTGACTTATTACTGTTTTCTCATTGTAAGTATTTTTGTAAATGAGAAATAGCAGGAACGCTTCAGAAACAGTGTTTTAATCACATATCTGACTAGTCTTAATCTGAGATTTGCCACTGTTATCATGGATATTTACACTACAGTCCCATAACAGAATGGAAACAAAAAATGTGACGTACATGCCCAATGAAGACTAAGCAACCCGGCTCAAATACTTGCAACTCTCATCTCGTTTGAGTTAAAGCCCACAACTTATTCTCCCAGAGGTGATAAGCTGCATCTTTTTTTTGACTGCAGAGGGCTTTGAATCATATCATTACTGCCTGATAACAGTCAAGGCAATTGATGGAATTTATAAAGCCTTTAGGTATGAATTTAAGCAATTAGCATTGTATTAGCAGCCTACAAATGCGATTTGAAAAGAATCCCCAAAGATATTCTCTGCTATCAAAACTTATTTCTTTACTCTTTCTTTTGGCTGTCTGTAATAACTTAACCAAAAAGATTGAGGTTGAATGCCTCAGTCCCAAAAGGATAAGTTAGGTTGGCCTTTTCATATAATAAGGAAAATGAAACCAAATTTGCAACACTTATATAACCTTCAGAAATGGGAACTTAACTCTCATCATTGTGATGGTGACATCTTATATCTGAAGTAATCCCAGGACAATTTCTTTTTATCCTCAGTTAATCACAGGGAAAAGTTCCTGGCTATTCATTTTAAAATCCTGCAATAACTGTGATGGTAAAGATTCTTGTTAGAAGGGCTCAGAAAATATTTTTTTCATTTTATAGTAAATGTTGAGTTACTGCAGAAAACAACTGAAAGCTCTTATATTTTTCTCCAAAACTCTAATACTTTAGTCCCAAACTATTCCTGTAGCACCTGCTGCACCCTTTCTCCTGACAGGCCCTTTTGGCATCTTCTACTACTCAGCATCATCTGCCCTTTTGGTTAAGAAGGTGATGTACCAGTAACAGTGAAGTTTTGCCCTTGGAGAAAGGTGACACTTGGACATAGTTAACATGTTACCCAACTGTTCACATGAGTGCATGGGATTTTAGCCCGGGAATTTTTTTTTTCCTTTAAGAAAAAAAATATTATTTACAGAACTGTAACACAGTAAAACAAACAAACAAACAAACAAACAAACAAAAACCCCAACAAACCAAACCAAAACCCAAAACACAATCCCCTCCCTGCCCTAAACCTCCCAGACTAATCATTTTGAACCTCCATATGTTGCAGGGGAACAAGCTGCATCACAATGGTCTTCACAGGCTGGAGGGGAATCCCTGTTGTGGTGCCCAGAAGCACCTTCTCCACCTCTACCTGCTTTGACCTTTGTGTCTGCAGGGCTTTTCTCTTACATATTCTCACTCTTCTCTCACAGCTGATGTGCTGCACTTCCTTACCCTTTCTCAAATATGTTACCACAGAGGTGATACCATCAACGTTGCTGACTGATTCAGCAGTGTCCCACAGCAGGTCTGTTTTGAAGTCAGCCAAGATTGCTTCTGCCCAACATGTGGAGCAGGTCCTGGTGTCTTCTCACAGAAACCACCCCTGCAGCCCCCTCTGCTACCAAAACCTTGCCATGTAAACCCAATACTACAGCTCTGAATGACTTAAAAAACAGCTCTTGTCTCCTTATGACATACTGGCTATAGATTTACTCAAAATCATGTGCAGAGAATGTGTCATAAATGATAAATGAGAGAAAAAAACTCTCTCTGTGAAGAGTGGGGCTACCAAACCACAAACCCACATGTTTTTTTGAGACATTCCTTGTGTTTCTCTCAAAAACATTCCCAATATCTTTAAGATTAAAAATTCACAGAATAATAAAAAAAAAATTCAGAATTTCATTTTACTCCTGTGCTTTATTTTATTGTCAGATATTCCTCAAATAAATACAATATGTTCTACTTGCAATTATGCATTTTTTCTACTACTTATTCAACATGACTCATTTAAAATCTTTTCCATTATGTAGTTATGTACCTGTCATTTCTTTATTTTTCATCACTCTGGATGTGTGACCAGATATTTTGACTCCAGGGAACACTTCCCTCTAATTGTCTAGAGCTCCAGGATCAAGCTGACCATCTGTCTTGATTTAACCCCAGCTGGCAACTAAGCATCACCCAGCTGCTTGCTCTCTCTGACCTGGTGGGATGGGGAAGAGAATTGGGACAGTAAAAATGAGAAAACTTATGGGTTGAGATAAAGACAGTTTGATAAGTAAAGCAAAAGCCACGCACACGAGCAAAGCAAAACATTCACTATTTCTTATTGGCAGACAAGTGTTCAGCCATCTCTAGGGAAGAAAGGATCCATCACGCCTAATGGGTACTTGTGAAGATAAATGTCATCACCCCAAATATACCCCACCCGTTCCTTCTTCTTCCCCCAGCTTTATATGCTGAGCATGATGTCATATGGTATGGAATATCCCTTTGGTCAGTTGGGCTCAGCTGTCCCAGCTGTGTCCCCTCCCAACTTCTTGCGTACACCCAGCCTCCTCGCTGGTGGGGTGGTGTGAGGAGCAGAAAGGCCTTGGCTCTGTGTAAGCACTGCGCAGCAATAACGAAAACAACCTTGTGTTATCAATACTATTTTCAGCACAAATCCAAACCATAATCCCATACCAGCTATTATGAAGAAAATTAACTCTATTTCAGCCAAAACCAGCACACCATCCCAGATTCCTCTTCGCAGAGAGGTTTGCTTCAGTGTATACTGAGGTCTCTGGAGCAGGAATAGGTGCAGCCATCAAGAATGCAAAGACTGTGAAGAAGGAGTTACACATGCAAGAAACACACCAAAAAACCCCGTGGACTGTGAACTGCAGAAATGTTTATTAGCAATCCAAAAGAAGATACAAATTAAAGCTTTTAGTGACAATACTGTAGAAGTGCTTGTGCAAACGTGTTACATTGGTCTCTTTCAGATTTTATACATGACATTTCTATGATTCCTTTGATTTTTTTTAAACTCTTCTACCCAAAATGTCCTCTCCAAACATTCTCTTCAAGACCCTGTAACCAGAAAGTGTTTCTGTTCAGTGAATGGGTATTACTTAAATTAGGAACTGTCCTAAATCTGGGGGAGAAACAGTCCTGAGAGACTTAACAATTTCAAGGATAAGCTACACATGCTGTTATAATCTATGGGGGTTCTCTGACAATTTTGTTGAAGACATTGACGTTCTAACAAACAGATAAATAAAATCAGCTTCCTGTGTGTAGCAAAACCAAAAATTTCTATTCAATAGATATGGAGTACAATCAAATTATGTTGTTTCTTTCATGGGGAAGAATAGGTGGTACTGAAGGTAAAACCATTCTAGCAGGGAAAGGTCTAACAACCACTAATGTCTGGAAGTTCTAAACAATCTGAAACAAAAAGTAAGACCTATTTTTTAACAGGAAAAATGCTACTAAAGGAAGAGAGTATTTCTTTTGAATTTGAACACAAATGGTTGAGTTCAGTAAGAGGGTAAGTGGACTGAATAATTTGACAAGAGTATTTGACCTAAATGACTTCAAATATGAAGTTTTCTGATGTAAAAATGGCAAGCAGGAGTTGACAGGTTTTGGCTCCTTGGATCCAGATTTTCTCTCACAGAGAGGCACTGAGTGGATCTGGGTTCTTGGTTAGCTTTTATGTCTAGTCACTTAAAATCCGTGTTATGCAGAAAAGTGAATAGCCTTTCAGGTAGAACTTTTGTTAGCTTTCTTGTCCTCAGTGCAGACTGTTATAAACTCTCACCTGAATAGGCATGAATGCATTCTGTGGATTAAACAGACATTAGATTGGGGCACAGAAAGTTTAATTTTCAGAGACATATATTCAGGAGTGTTTAATATGAGTATCAATATGAGTAAATTAAGCATATTTCTGCTTATGTACAAAAGCTTGTGTTACTGTTTCACTCAAACTATTAAGAACAAAATTATTTCAATACAAATTTCCTTGCCAATTTTAACATTAACCATGAACAGATTGAAATATTCTACATAGTTTTTGAATCTCCCTACTAAAAAATGAAAAATATTTAATATATTTTTCATAAGATGTGGAGACATGTTCATCATTTTGCCATTGCTTGAAAGACCTGTTGACAGTAAATAGAATATGTGAAATAAATGTTAATTCAGATAACTCTGCCTATTTTTATTTTTCTGATATTTCTATTCTTCTTTATTGGTAATTCTAAAGTCAGTTGTATAGCAGTACTATCTTTTTTTCTTGATTTCTGTGTTCCTGATGCTTGATCTGCGTCTGTAATGATGAAATCTCCCTCTGTAGCAGGAAAACACATTATGAAAAACTTAAGGCTATGGCTTAAAAGAAAGGACAAAAAAATACTTTAAAGAAAGAGCTGTTTTCATCAGAAAAAATGTCTTTAATGACATAGCTGAAAGACAAAAATCTCTAGAGACTATTCAGACACAGTTGAAAACCTGCATAAAGCAAATTATTCCATTACAACTCAATGACTTCATTTGATCTAATCTGGGTGTACCTCACAATGATGGAGATGTATATAGGCTTCATTGTTTGTATTAAAAAAAAAAAAAAAAAAAAGTCTCTTCAGTTTCTGTATGAGGATTTTGCACTAAAAACAAAGAATCTTCTGTCCTTGTCCTAGACAAGGAACAGACTTGCTAACCTTTTGATGCTCAGTTTTCTTCTCTGTGTCTTTAATGATTTACACTGTAACGTTTTCAACCTGTACCCCTTGTTCAGTTGTGACCACCCCACTGCCACTGGAACTGACCTCCTTACCTTTCCAAATTCAGTTCTTCTGCAGACCTTTAAAGACCAAAAGAGAGAGAAATCTGTGAAGCTTTGCAGGGTCAGAGGGCAGCACTCCAGAGGTCCGCAGCATCTCTGGCTTTGGGCTATGTCCACCATCTGGCATTCCTGAAAACCCAAAGGAATGTTTTAGAAGCAATATGAATGTGAATTTACAGCTAGAAGATCAACTCCTTGACATCCTCTTTGTAGCCTCAGGTGAAAGAGAAATTTCTGTGTCTAAAGAGACAAGAGCTTCTGTGAAACCATAGTAATAACTGCAAAATTGTTTCATTATGTCTCAGAAGCCTGCAGTGAAGCCTGTTCACATACCTGCTCTATAATTCACCTTTGAGTAGGGACAAGATCAGCCCGTAGTTAGGCTTCTTTAACACTGCTTTGAGGAAATCCCACTGTTTACCACATGGAAACTGTTTTGAAATGTCTGTGTGAGAGCTACTGAGTGCACGTTTGAGAATACTGGAAAGGAAGAAAAAGGACAAATGTAATCCTTAATAGGGCTTGTTAAATCTCTTTAATGTACACAGGTAGCAGTTCTAGATAATTACTTATGCAATATTCATAATGCATAAACTGCTCTGCTTAATACCCTGTTTTGGCTGAGTATGCCTTTGAATTGGGAGTGCTGGTTCACACAGTGCTCATATCCTTCTTCTTGACTCTTCCTGGGTTTAACATGTATGGACTCCCTCTTTTCCTCAGCTAGGACTGGTCTTGGAGTGTAAAATGTACAGATGAGCCCTACCTTGCAATTTTAATGTGGCTCCTCATGAGAGTATCAGTTCCTATCTGACAGCTCCTCTCAGAAAGAACAACAACGTTCACCAAGACTTGTCATGGTGAAGAGCAGCTCATGAGAGGCACCCAGCCTTTTCCACCAAATTACAGCCAGCCACTTAAGGTATACCCAACAATCTGGTAAAATTTTTTTTCCCATTGAAATACACTGTGAAAATGAGTCTTTTTAAAGGAAATAAAAAAGCAATATGCATTCACTCGTGTGGCTGAGCATCCCAACTATTGAAGTGTCACATGGAATCATAGAGTGAGATCTTGAAGGTATTTAGATAATAGTGGTAGTTTTTGTCATCTGAATCATATGATTTCTCTGTCTGTTAGTCCTTTATGAGAATATAAAATAGCTAACGCCCCAGGTGCTACCAGGGATCCATTGCTCTTACACTTTTCCATCATTCACAAGAGCTGTATTAGGGATGTCAGAGGGCATACTCCTGCCTGCTCCCATCAATATCGACCATTAACCATTTGCCTATGAATTTGCCTAATACTTTTTGAACCTCTGGTAATATCATTTAGCTTCTTTTTCGCAGCTCAGCAAATTCTGAAAGTTCACTATCCACCATGAAAAAAACCCTGATTTCTGTTAGCTGTCATATAAATTTTGTAGTACTTTTACTGCTTATTCCTTAATTATTATATTATGGGATTTGGTGAACAACAGGTCTGCATTTGCCTCATCCATCACATACATAACTTTGCAAACCTCAAACACATTTCTATTCTGTGACAGCTTTCATATATCACCTAACTTATTAACAATATCAAAGAACAATCAAGGCAGAAAAAAACCAACTCAATTACTGTATAAAAATAGCTTGCATAGATTCTTTCTATTTAGCGAACATATAAAAATTTCTGTAACACTATTATATACTTATGAGTCAAACCAACAGATTTTAAAATAGACATAGTCCAGTAATTCAGTACTAAAAAGAAATTTGTCAGCAATGTTATTTAACAGAGGTCTGACTGCAAACATTGATATTTAAGTCATCCTTATAATATTTCTGTGACTATGGAACTCCTAATGTTAGTTGTGGCTAATTATGTTCAGCTACTGTCACTAATAGGTGAGATGGTCACTACTGCACAGGATATGTCTAATAAATGAGTGATCTGCTTGCTTAAAAGTTAATGAGTTGTGTATGTAGATATCATAAGATCATGAAACCAACTGCATTGTGTGTGCTACTGCAGTGCTAAAGTTCATTTTCCCATCTACTTGTAAAAAAGATATATTAAGAATTATTTCTATTTCCATCAGACAAAATGTTTTTAAGATTGCTCAGAGCTTCTGCTGGCCGTAGTAGTGGATTTAACCTCCAAAAGCACACTTCATTAGTATAATAATGGAGGGGTATATATTTGTATAGATATGTATATATATTTATTAAAATGTAAATTTTACATACATAAAATTAATTTTAAATTTAATAGGATTACCCAAAATTATGAGTTCTTTCTGAAGAGCTGTATCATGCAGTGGTGTGATAGGTTTCTTGTTTTATTCCCCCCTATTTCTGGTATATAACCTCATACATATCTATATGATCAAAAGGTTCCTGTCTCATTCTGTATGTAATTCAGTGAGAAAGCTTGACTTTTGTTTCAGTATTTGTCTGCTTTAATTATTTCAGAAAATAACTAAGAAATTCTTAGACAGTCAGAAAATCAAATTAGTTTTAGAGGTTTTTGTGTCTGAAGGCTGATATTATTGATGTTTTAATAAGATAACTTCCCACAGGATAATCCTCCAAACAAAGGCTTTATAGGATCTCTGTATAAAGGCAACAAACTGAAAGCTTTTTTTAAAAAATAAATAAATAAATAAATAAATAAATAAATATTTCCCTAACTTAACCTTGAGTTTAGAGAATCAGATAAAACTTTAGTGTTGAAGAGTGCTTTGAAAAA
Organism: Athene noctua; assembly: GCF_965140245.1. Taxonomy (NCBI): domain Eukaryota; kingdom Metazoa; phylum Chordata; class Aves; order Strigiformes; family Strigidae; genus Athene; species Athene noctua. The sequence goes on along the minus strand of NC_134037.1, from coordinate 86,676,580 downwards.
TTGAATGAGACAGTGATACTTTCCTTTTCAATTCCAGGACCATCAGACCTTTCTTGCATATACACAGAATGTATTTGTTTATTAGAATGAAAATATTTTATGCAAAAATTAACAATGAATCTATAAAAAATCTACCTAATCATTTCACAAGTTTTTTTTTCCCCTATTTTTAAGGCTTAGTCTTTTTCTTAGTCAGCAGCTGGGATCATTTGTTGCTGTCTTTCCACTGTTCAAGTTTTTTTAAACATTTTTGCCCCAAGTTGTCTCCTTCAAATACATTTTTAATATTGTTAGTATAATATGATTTTGTCCATGTTCACCTTACCACAAACATCTGTCTCTGTAACTCCAGATACCTTACAGCTTTGGAGGCTACAGTCTTCTCAGAAAAAAGATAGTCTTAACTGCAGTCTAGGAAAAAGTACTTGAGACCTACCTATTAAAGGCTGGTTTATATGTGAGAGATGGATATGCATAATTCTTCAGAGGAGAAAATAGTTTTTCATTAAATATTCTAGTAGAAGTACTCCATGTTCTTAACTGCATACCCCAAATAATATTGATCTTACTTAATTTTTTTAGATATTTGGCTATGATAAACTACTATCTGCTGCTATGAACTTGTGGACCTTTCCACTCTATCCCTGATAACTCTGACTCACTATGCTACAGAGAATAAGGCACACAGTTCTAATATTTTTGCTGATCAGAGACTGAGGAAACTTGGAATGACTGTTAATCTTTCCCTTTTTAACTCTACATCTTTTCTTTTCTGCACACCTGACAAACAATTCAAATTTCATTGGAAAGATCTGAAAACTGCCTCAAACAGCAAGACACTTTTCAGATGCATTTACTGCAAGGAATGTATAGTACTTTCCTGTAAAATTCAAGTTCATCTTTTATAATCAGTTTCATTATACCTATAGAAAATTTATTTTCATTGAATTTTTATTTTACTTTTGGTACAGAGGTAAAAAGTCATTCAGTATTAGTATGTGGCTACTGTCTCATGTTCTCTCCTTGAACATTCTTCTGCTTTGTTTTCAAGGTTTTTTTGTTTGCTGCCCCACCACTAAATGTCTACCATATGTATAAGAAACTTTTCCATGAGAAGAATTACAGTGTAAAAAACAACTGTCAAAAAAGCAAAAAAATCAAAAACCTAAAAACACAATCGCTTGGTTTTTTGTTTTTTTTGGTTTTTTTTCCCCAAGCAGAAGTTTTCTCTGCTTTAGAACATGTCTTGTACTACCTGGTAGGAATCTTTCTACCATGATGTAGATAATCCTACTCAGAGTATAACAGAGCACTAGGAGAAAAGTTGTGCGTAATTTACTCTAAGTGCACAAATCATAATCTATCTACTTTAAGGTTCAGGCAGATGCATTTAATTACTCCATTGCAGTTTATTTGAAAAGTTTTGCTCTTCATTCAGGCTGAAAGGCTGACACATATTGGCATAATTAAACATCTGTCTTCAGTCAGAACAGTAGCAATCACAAAAGGAGTTGGAGCACCTCACATTCAAAAATCTATTGTGTGATAGTTAAATACCGTTCAGTTTGTAGCAGCAGTATAATTTATTGGTTATGATCTAGGCAATTGGATCTGTTGTTATAGTTCTGTAAAAATTTGTTTTGTTGTGGGTGTCACACAACAATGCAGGTAGTATGGTATTCTGTCATAAACTCCTATTAATCCTAGTACAATACAGTTAGTACAGTAGTAGTATAAAATAACACATTGATAGTGTTATTTCATACTGAGTGAAAGCATTGTCAGGGTAAAATAGGCACAGAACACTTTGGCTTAATGATCAATGCTGTAGTTACTGGCTGCTTCCATGTCCAAAACAAAACAGAGGTCCCACTGTGCACTGCAGAATGACACAGTGAGAGAAGACCCATGCTGGCACCAAGTCCCATGTGTCACAGAAGCCCCATTGCTTAAGCCCTCAAAGTAGTATTATTTTTATTATCTTAATTTCTTGAGATAGCAAATATGGACAAGGAGACTAAGAGTGTACTCACTGGCCCATTAGGTAACTTAATACAAGCTACTGTGTATTTTAGGGCATCCAGTTTTATAGTTTGTCCTGAGCTGACCTTAGCTCCTTCAGAGTGACTGCAGTTCACCTTGTGCAGAGACAGGAGAATATGTGGAACAAAATTGCTCCAATGCAAGAATCCAGATTTCTCAAATTCCAACCCAAAGACATTGGGAAGAATCAGATCAGTATGTTTTGCTGATCTTTAGTGAGAAAAAGTAACAGTGAAAGTTTTAATTAATTCATAACTGCATAGCTAACTGCACCTATGACTGCTGTTGTCAGACTACCTTTATTTGCTAGTGCTTAGCACAGGGTTGAGTGTGAACCCTCAGTTTTGCAAGTTTTCATCTTAACTTGTCAGGTGACCATTACTCCTCTTTTGATTCCATATTTTGCCATTTGCAAAATTTTCATGCATAGATTGATCTGAATTCTGGTCTCTTTGTTGTTGTTGTTGTTTTTCTTTCTTCCTTTTTTTTTTTCTTCTTCCAGAAGTGCTTGGCTTGAAAACTGGAATCTATAAATGACTTTGAAAAACCAACTTCAGCCAACTACTTTGGCTCTTTCCATGGTATGTGAATGGTCACTTGAATTATGCAGTATTAGGTACATTTCCTCACTAGATGATTAAAGCTTTTTAAATATCTATAATGAATGAGCCATAGACTCATGAATACCTATAAACTGTAAAAAGAGAAACCTGTTTCTGTGGATGGAAACAAAAGCCTATTGATCTGCATGACTGCTCACAGTGACGGTAATGGTTGCCCTTATGTTCCTTGAGTCATGTTAAGTAATGACCTCTTGTTCTGCCACCTCACACAGGTGGGAATTACAACTTCCATATGCTACTAAATTTTTACCAGCTGCTTGCTCTTCCTTCTACATTTTCTTGCTTTTTACACTAAGTCAAAATATGTCTAATTAACTCCACAACCCTTCCTACTTTAGAAGTTGCGTGACTCTTGGAAATATCTGAGGCAGGTCCCTTGACATGTGGTTCACATCAAAAGACTGTAGGAAATAAACAAATTTTGTTATTTTCTAGAGTATCAAGGTAGTGTATTAAATTTACAGAAATTTCAGTTTTCTGAAACTCTGCCCATGACTTTTCTAGGCAGTTAACCTGTCTACTGGTCTTACTTTCTTGCGATAACTACCTAATAAAAATTCCAAAGAATCTCAAAAGTTGAGGTTATACAAACCCTTGCTGGAAAGAGTTAATTTAAGGCACATGAATATTAGGTAGATAGTTTATATAAATATTAAACTGTACAGGTACATTTAATAACTTCTATTCCACATATAATAAATGATTGAGCATTGGTTGCAATTTATATCTTAATCATACGGAAGGATTTTTTCCAAATAAACCATTCTATGATAAAAATGCATGAAGAAAAATTCTCTGTAGTAAATGGGATTGTTTAGCCTGTGGAACAGATGCTTATTGGAGTAGCCATCTTTTATCTGATTGCTGCTATTAATTTTTGGCCCATTTATGAGTGGTAAGCCATTTTAGTCAATGTATATTGTTTCTTTTCTCTTGCTACCATAAACTTCTAATTCTTCCTCTTCATTGCAAGGTTACTGCTACTTTTGAGATGCCTGCTAACAGATGCTGCTTCATGAGAATGTTGTGTGGACCTCAAAACTACCAGTAAGTCCTGTTCCTTTCTTCTCAGGATCTTAGAGGAACGTCAGAAACCAGCGTTTAACCTTTACTGTCCAGCTCCATCAAACCTTAGTCCTCTGAGACCAGTGAATGTGACTGGGATGGAGATGGATGCACTAAACCTTAATGCCACCCCTCCCCAAGCAGCCTGAACAATCCCTTGTCCAGGACACTGCTGCCCATAACCTCCCTGCCTGGCAACACCCACCCCATAAGACAGCAGCTGCTGTACCACCAGAGGCCCCTGCCCTGCTGCCCCCACAAAGACATAGCAACAGTGGACTCCAGCCAGGAACAAATGGTGCATCTTTGCTCACATAGTAACTTACTCTTCTCACATCTGGGGCAGATTATCGCTGAAAGACCAACTAGTTTCCCACTGACTTACTTTCAGCAGGGGTTCCTCCCCATCAGCTAATGTGCATTTCTGTGAAAACATTGGACTCAGTGTCACACCGGCAGCCCACCTACATCACGAGTGGGTTCCCCTGGGGCCTTTGTTTGTGACTAGCCTTCAGGAGGACCCCCATCCCCTGACCTCAACACCCCCATTCTGGAACAGTTCCTCTCCTCTGGGATTGATGCTATTTCTTCCTGCCAGTTTTGATCCTTTCTTTTCATCTGTGAATAAGTAATCGATATTTTCTATTAAGCCATACACTTGCAAAATATACATAGATACATACAGATATGCCAAATACACTATTTTTATATCTGAACAAAAGCATTTCCTCTTATCCTCTAACACATCTTGTGCAAAACCTTAATAACAGCTGATCCATTTTTCTTTACTTAAAAAAGAGTAACCAGCAACAATTCTAACACAGAAAAATATATCCACAGCACAAAAGACTAAGCGTGTTGTTGAATACCATCACAGCCAGTGCTTTTCTGGAACATGGACTTCTACTCCAGGAATGCTGGAAAGCCTAAACAATGTAATATCAGGGTCTTTGTTCTTTTTTTCTAAGTTCACTAAAAGCATAGATATCTTGTCTTTCTATCACCCCACAGGCGTGGTGTGTTGAACAAAGCCAGGCTGCAGGGTAAGTGTCCCATACTGCATTACTGCCATCAGATCCAACTTGCTTCCTTTGTGTTTGATTTTACAGTTTGATTAGTGGCTGCAGGAGAGAAAGAAGTGAGGGGAATACAGAATCCAGCTTTGTTCCTCTCTAGTGCACAGATGGGCAAAGAAGTAACTTGTTCTTCTCATTTTATCCCTCATCACTTATTACATCAGCCTCAATTCTCACATCACATTGAATTGCGCCTCATTTTGTAACTATTCCCATTGATCTCAATTAAATCATTTAAGAGAAAAAAAAAAAAGGAGAAAGAGCTGCAGTTGATAGATGTTAATCTTGTCTTTTAATATGAGTACAAGGCATTGATTTTTTATTAATGAATGGAGTACAAGAATCATATGCAGAAGAGATGCATTTTCAAAGTCCAGACTGGTGGTTTGCAAAATTTTATTCCTCTGCTAAGTGATTCATGAACATAAATAGATGTTCTCAAATAATCTCACAGGCCTGTTTATATAATAACACCAGTTATTAAGATTTTTTACAGAAAGCAAATAATTTAAGCACTATAACTATGAATTTTCTTCTTACTACATTTCCTTAAACTAATTTCTCTAGGAACTGCAGATACAATATTCACAAAGCTATACCCTTCCAAAAATGGGTATTTGAGATGTCTTTTAGAAGGGAAAATGGGGAATATTCCCAGAGAAGCTGCCAGCTATCATTGAAACAACCCATATGCTGTCGGCATGCTACTAGTAATTCTTTCTTCTAACTAATTAACACCATAGTCAAGATGTGTTCACTTTCATCTCCTCACTTACCTGACATTTTTTATATGATTTAAGTTGGAAGCTTGAAGAAATGCTGTGCTGAAAGACTTCATGTGCAGGACGATCACCCCATGGAATGGGACCATTCTCCCTAAGAAAGGCATGAATTCTTCCCACAGCTGAATTTACTAAGGAAACTAAGACTATTACATGAATTTGGATGTTCTTGATTCTATTTCAGCATTACCTGCTCACAATGTTTTTAGATAATAGTATTCATCCCTAAAACGTTACAGCAAATATCTTTTCACCGGAGAAACTGTAAGGCTGAATTTTATCTTTATCTAAAATACCACAAAGTTACTGCAGACAGTTTGTTCTACCGTTTGCCCTTTTCTAACAAATACTTTTCATAAAGGATCTTTTCACTACTGCTTAGTATATTATCTCTGGGGTAAATCATTGCAAGTGTCCATGGCCTAATGCCCCCTCAGCACCTCTGGATGGATTTTCCTAAGGGAATCCACCACCTCCTCTTGGCTGCTTTTGAGGGCAGAGGAATAACACTTACAGATGTAGGATTTGGAAATTCAGTTCCAGAACATACCAACAGATAACAGATGTAACTTTTTCTTGGTCATCTATTTTACAATATACAGTATGAGGGTTGTCAGGCCTGAATAACATGGTAATTCAGTTAATCTTGTAGTTCTCCACCGCTTTACAGGTTTTTTTAAGTGCTGTCATTTAAACACTGTTTGAAAAATAACACTTCAGGGGGGAAGGGAATAGTTTCCATTTTTTGTTTGCTTATTGAGCAAGCGACAGTTGCTGCATTCTGCTATGAATAAATAGAAGGGGAAAAAAAAAAGCAGATAAGCTTCTCACAATGTCAGCCGGTTCTGTATATTGAAAAGTCTCAATATCAAAATCAGAGCATGACCTGGGTAGGGACAAGAGTAAGAAAACCAGAAAGATGACTCCCCTCACATCTTCAGTCTCTAAATGGATGTTTAGACAATTTCCTTTACTTCATGTTCTCACCAGCCTGTGCGCTGCCTGAAGTGGGAAGACTGCAGTCACTCTCACCAACCTGGGGAAGAGAAAACAAAGTGTATTTCCTCAAAAGACCGTGTGCTTCACAAGCTTCAGGGTGTATTGCTGAGGCTATATTCCCAACCATCTCGACAGCGATACACTCTCCAGCACTGCACCTTTCAAACATTAATGATCTTCTCAAAGCCTTTGCAAGGGAGGGAATCTTTATCTCCCTTTTACAGATGGAGAACTGAGGCACAGCAAGATGTGAGTGATTTGCCTAGAGGAAATCTGTAGCAGAGACAGAAACTGAACCCAGACCTTTCAAATCTCACAGCACCATCCTCAGAGCATACAGTTCCAGTCTGATTTGCTGGGAAATTTGTCAGGCGTTGCACCTCTGGTAACCTCTCAGTGCTCCTGCTGTAGTTCACCACCTCAAATACATGACTGAAGCCTGCATCACTGTAGTCATTTCATTCAAAAACAATTCTGTTTTCATAATGTTTGCATTACTAATACAATGAACTACAATTCCTTCTCCAAAAATATAACACTGCAGTCAGACTGCTTTTCAAACTGACTTGGTTTTAGTCACCAAACCATCTTTTGGTACTTTTAAGCAGTACAGCTCATTTTCAGAGCTGTTTGTCAATGAGGTTATATGAATACATACTTATATGTGTATCATATGTTGGGTGACATTTCTAGATGTTACTGTAAACTCTGCTTTTTAGATTTTGCAATCTACTCGATGAATTTAACATTTCACGTAATTACTCTGGTAAACTACACTGAACTACACTGGTTCAGTGACTACAAACTAATACTATTCTGTTAATTCCCACTACATGAGAGGCATCAATCATATTTATATGCACAAACCTAAAGATTCTGTACCAAAGGAGAAAAAAAATATTTTAAGGCATAGCATGATGAAAGCCAAACTAATGACTTGTTTTTTAGTGTTAGTGTGCATTTGTAATACCTCATAGTTAAAGGAATCATTCTCATTCAGGCTCATTAAAAAATAAGCACTTTGTCCTACGTTTCAGGAAATAATTTCATTCTTAGAAAAGAATAAAATGAGCAGTTACCAAAGAACACAAAGTTTTAAAGACAGAGGAGAAGCTGAAAGCTCTGAAGACATGTCAGGATGATTCACTGGGACAATGCTAAACAGCACAAAAGTTAAAATATTAGACCTAAGGTTTATCCATCAGAAAAGATCATTAAAATCTGGTTGCAATAAGGTGAAAAAATGGGAGCTAGAGTTTACTGGCAGGCACATATGGAGTACCAATGGGTCCTGAAATCAAATTAATAAGACGAAATGAAAAAGAATACAAATAACATGGCAGATCTTCTTGATCCTCCCTTAAATAAGTGAGGATACATCAGTGCAGTAGTATTGGGCTGAACATTGGCAAACTCAGGTTAAATTACTCCATGGTTGGTTTTATTTGAAAATATTTTTGCTGACTCCACAAAACAGAAGAGTGATTCTGCACTTTTAGAAATCGTACCTTATCAGACCACCCAGTGTGAGTGCGGATGTCAGCTCCTGTCCTTCCTGCCTTGGGAAGGGGTTTGAGTAGCATCTCTGAGCTTGCAGAGAGTCTGCCCTGGGGAGAGGAGTGCTATCAAGCTTCCTTATCTTTCTTCACATAAACAAGCATGAGATGTTGCTTATCATGCAATATATAAAAAACTGTAAGGACATGTGTCTGCATAGATGTATTTTTATGTGTTTATACATGTAAGTTGGGGGGTTTTAAACATATTCTAATATGCATATATAGGTATATTGTCCACATATATATGTACATAGACATATATGTATACATACATAGCACATATAATCTAAAAATATCTGCTGAGGCACAAGCCAGGATTGTATTCACTATGGTACTACTCATTAGACTAAAATTTCCCCTTTTACAGCATACATACCCCATGGTCTATTCAAAGCGGAGCACATCTAACAGAAAGGACCACAGGGATTGTTTTAGAAAAGTCTGTAAGATATTTAATTCATGACAGAACATTTTGAGTACCTAAGTTTCCCAGAACTAATGTGACTGCTTAAACTAGGAAAACCATAAATGCCACTCCCTCTAGAAGGCTGGCAAGTCAAGACCCATTTTCTTTGCTTTGATTTTTTGACACTTTTAAGAAAATATTCATTTCCAAGGTAAATAGAATATTTCATACTGAAATAAGTGCCACATTCATGGTCTTCCTTCAAAAAGAAGAAATTAACAAAATATATTTTGACTGAATTGGTTTTTTTTAACAGCTGTTTTTTGTTTTACAGTGGAAATAAAAAATATGTCTTTTCACTGGCCCACTGTGAAAGGCCCACTGTATTTTCACTGGCCCACAGTGTCAGCTATGGCAAGTTAAGTAAAATCACTCCATTCACTAAGAAAAATAGGAAAACATATAAAAAAAGTTAGTAATCCATTACATCGAAAAAGTAAGACTCCTTAAGGAAAAGAGAGAGACCATCAATACTGTACAAGTAGAAGAAACATCGCCTGATATTTTTCTGGGAGGTCAGTGAAAGGATTGACCAAATTATTAGAAAGCAGAAGTCAGTGAGTCAGACTGCAAAAGGACTGAAGATGGCAAATTGTTTGTGAGAGCAGCATAAACTGAAGTTCACTTGGGAAAAATAAAAACTCTGGTGTCCAGGACTGTAAGATATAATCTCTGTATAGGGTGCTAAGAGATAAAGGTACTGCAGGCAAAACTGAACCACTAAGGAAAGGAGTTTTACTTGAGTTCTTTGATGACCTTCTGCCTGAATATTCTGAACAACCTCTCTGGAAAAATGTCTACAGCACTGGTGTCCAAAAAACTTTTTACTAGAACTCTGCAACACTAAACATGACATTTAAAGAGAAAACCAGCAAATGTAGGGGCAAATTCCCTTCTTCTAAATAAGAAATAGAGGGAGTATTTGTTACTCATGAAAACATCTGCAGCTGTGGCAGAGCTACCATAAAAAGATATGCTTAAGTTAGACATAAAGTTTTCTTAACCTCATTTTCACTTAATTAGAAAGCCCGTCAGAAAATTTACCAAGATAACATTGAGATTCAGCACATAGACTGTAGGAAAGAGAAAGTAATATAGGCAGGGCAAAAAGCCCTGTCAACTTTGGATTTCACATCCTCAACAAGAGCACCTAACTTCTAGGTACTAGTGCTCTGTTCCCTGCAACAACTGAGCTGCCATCTGATCCCCCGGGATCAGATGCTACATTCCTGCCTGGGTACCAGCAGACACCATGAAGGAGAAAATCATACTGAGAGCCCAGAGATGCTGGTGGTGACTCCTGTACAGGAACTGGAGGCACCAAAGTCCTAAGCAAAGCTGATGGGATTGTGGTAGTGAGCTACAAACATATTTCATTTGAGATTCAGGATGATGACTCTACACTGTGACAGGGCTCCATTTTAAGTTTAGTATGTCCTGATTTTTGCTGCCAGTGTGTATTAAGCATTGCTGTTCCACAGCCTGCAGGTCCCTCAGACTCCTCACCCTCATGGGAAAGGGAAGCCACGTGTGCACAGAGAAGGGACTCCATGTGGTCTGCAAGCTAACCACCACCTACTGACCTTTCATTTAAGTCTGTCAGATTCTTAGGTGCTTAATTTCAGTGTCCTGGACTTCACTACTCTGAAGGTGCATCTACATTGGCATTTGAATTCAGGGGTACATTTTGAAGCAAACCTGTTTGTCATTTCTTCAGGATATTGCATGGAAATGCTGCCTTGGTACAATGACTGTTTCTGGAACAGAGTATTTTATATAGTCTTCATAGAAGCATACAACCTTAAGGGTTTGTCTGAGCTACCACATTCGGACCTGTGCTATCACAGACATCTTGTCATATAATGCCATTTACAAAGATCCTTCTCAAAAATCCATTAAGATTTTTGCTTCTGTCCTGTTAGAAAGCTTCTCCAGAATTTATTTTGGTGATTAGAAATCCCACTTTTTGTGATCAATTTCAGTATAATCTTTTGATTTATAAAGTTCTTTTGTCTAGGTTGGTCCTCCAGGAATCCAGCAGACACTTTTTCTTTCCTCATCTGTACACGTATATTTATAAACAGTAGTATTGTCCTTGTTAGATTTAATTTCACTATTTTAAACTAGCATTAAGCCTCTACATTTCTACATATGTACTTATATCTTGGTTATATCTATAGTTACACATTCTTGTATGACAGGGTCTCCACTCTGAAGATCCATTAGAACCATTCTGCACTTGTACAAATTTTAAAAATTGTTTCCGTGGAAAAGCTGAATAGAACATAGTGTAAGAGCAACAATACTTGTTCAGACCATTTAATGTGCTATCCTGTCTCCTCCTGTGACTATCCATGGCCAACAAGGGAAAATAAGAAATATATTTTAACAGTTGATCCTTTCCCCAACCTGTCAGCTAAGATGATTTCTTGATTAAGTCACCAGCTTCCCACTAAACAACCCTGAATATGTCTCATCCAAGCACTGTGCAGCCTAATTGTCTCTTCCCTAAAATACTGGGTTTGAGTTGTCCATATATGTATATCACTATGCAATTGCTTAAAGTCTTATTTCAAAGAAAAATTCGTTTAAACATGGCACTTAAGATAATTTCAAACAAAGGTATGACACATTTACATTTATAGCAAAACATTTATATAATTTCTAAACAGTCTCACAGAACTGAGAAAGGATGACTCAAAATTTAGCCCAAGGTAACTCAAAGAGATTACATAGCTTTGTTGTCCCTTTACTGTTCTCCTCCACCTTATAAGTATAAAAGGCAGTATTTAAAGTGTCCTGCTTTCAAAAAAATCAGTGCAACATGAAGTGTTTCAATAAATAAAAATCTTCTTACAGGTGCAAATGTTATTTCATATATTTCTGGTATTATATTTATCTCAGTGACCATGTCATTAATATTTTAGGGCTTGTTTGCTTGTTAGTTACAGCCATAGAATGAAGATACAGACAAATAGAGAAAGAACAGTTTTCTTTGCCCAGCAGATTCTTAGCAACAATGTGACATGTCAAGACTTTCTCTTGCCCAGATTGTTCTCTAACCTATTTTTACATAGTTGTTTAAAATTCTTACAGCAGTTTGTGGATATGCTACAGAAGATTTATTTTTTCCTTTTATACTGGAGCCTGTCTGCACTAGAACACCCTTCCAACATCTAAGGTACTTAAAGCTTCTTGGTGTCTATATAAATGAAAAGGGCATAGCAGACAAAGATAGTTGCAACTTTGTTCTTGCTTACAAGATTTAAGCTCTGTTGTCAGTACATGTCTAATTTGGAGACACCTGTCATTATCCAACCACAATATCTGAATGTGAAGTAAGTTCTGTTTGATAATCTTAAAATCTCTTCAGCTCTTTTTACGGCTCCTGGAAGCAAAAATTATTGGGGTGTTGAGACCACACGATGTCTTGTGCAGAAAATGCCTTGTGTATTGGGGTAAACTGTGTTCTATAGGCTTTAGAGATACAACTTAAATAACTTCAAATCTATTGGTACTTTCCTCTGCCAAAGTATACATTCCATTTTTTCATAAAGAGCAGACAGTTTGACGTGGATATTCAGCCAATAGCAAGTAAAAATAACATTACTGTATTTTAGGGTCATGGTCCTCCTCTATGTTGGAACTATCCCCAGTGATACATCTTTACACACAGATGCTCAGAGGGCTCCTTGTCAGGTAGATAAATCACAGTCCTTAAAAGTGTGACCCTTTTGTGAGACAGTCCTTCCACTTTGTAATACAGAGGACCCTAACATTGCACCTGGTAGAGCAGATGCTCACAGACAGTCTTTAATTATCCCCATGACAGTAGTGAACTCTTTCTGTCTTGAAGGAGGAATTCCCTTTTTGATACTGTTATTGTCACCATATATGAATAAAAAATCAGTCAGGATAAATCACAGAGAGAAGGGGTTGGTGCAGTACTCTTGGAGGTATTTGTGAACCTGGGAAGAGGGAAAGAACCCTGGTTATTACATAGCATGTTAATTTTTTTAATTGAAAAGGAAAATGTTTACACTGATATTACCTAAAATATAAGGATTCCTTTCTTAAAGATCAATATTCAATGTGCTGACTAGATGCTATCAGGGTAATGAGGAAATATAAATTTTTGATCTGTTTGTCACACAGGTAAAAGAAGCATGTGAGATATCAGCATAGTGTTACCTTGACATCAGTCCATGATAAACTGGAATACTTGAAAAAGAACAGCAAAATATTAAACCAAGTTTGTAAAAAAGTACCTCTTTTCAAAGAAAAAAAGCAATAAGACTTCATATTTACCTTTGACATTTAAGATGAAATGGTAATGACATTCCTAGAATTCAAAGACTACATACAAATTCCAAAGGCTATAATTAATAATTAATTCAAGCACTGTTCTGTGCTTGCTGCTGTTGCTTCTGAGCTACCACTAAGTTATGTGCATTTTAAATTAATATTTCATTTTCTGAACTGTTTGTTGGCACAATATATGCAACAGCTATTAGTGACATTACTTGATATGAGATAGCTCAACAAGTTAGTAGCCCTGGAAAAACATATCTTGATAGAGGAACAAGGGAAAAAAATCAGGAAAATATTGCAATCAAAGGAGTGACATTTCTACATTGAATTTTATTTTAAAGATTAAAGGAAGAATCCAGTATCAATTGCTCTCATGAATACACCTGAAGTTGTCTTAATATTAATACTATCTTGTGATCAGTATTTCTCATGTGATTAAAGGTTGCAAATCAGGCTACAAATCAAGAAAAGGATAAAAAAGAAAAGTCAAAATTATCTAGACATTCTGTCCTCCTACTCAGCTTCTGCTGCAGTTGATAGCATTCAGAAATGAGTAAAAAATTTTCTTACCTTCCAGAAAGGATGACAGAAATAGAATGAGCCTATTTGCCAATGAAAATTATTAATAAATAGTTAGAATCAACACAGTCATTAGTTCAGAATTGACATAGGTGGAGAAACAAGTTCCCTAAAGTCTCCAATACCAAACAGTTACTGGGCTGACCACAGTTAGTAAAGTTAGCAATTTAAAGTCACATTCAAATTCTTAAGATTAACTACATCTATTACTTTCTGGGTTCAAAGACCCTTCTTTACTGGTATATATTGCAATGCCTTTTTATAAGCCTTGATACCGATTCTAATATTTGGTACATGTTTGTGTGTATGATTCAGTTGAAATTACAGCTCCAGGCTTGGTATAAGACTGAGTTCAGCTCTGAGTTCACAGAGGAATTTTTGTCATATCAATATTTTAATGAAAATCCATTATACATAAGGGCAAATTTTAAACTGTTTAAACTAATATATTGTGCAGCTGGTATAGGCGATATACAAACACCTGTGCATCTTTACTACAGACAGCAGTCCAGGGTAACTGACACCCTAATTATAGCTACAATTTCAGACAAGAAAACGGTCCCTGAGCTTGACTATCAGCCACTCACAATTTCCTTCAATGTTGGGATTCAAGAGAACTTTCTGCGAGAGAATGGACATGTGAGCAATCCTGCATGAGAACAAGACTGATAAGAGCCTCAGTCTGAGCAAGAATGAGATAGGGACATAACCCTGAATGAGGGGGGAGAAACTGGACGAGACAAACAACCCCCGGAAGGGGTTGGGACGGAAGAGGAAGTTACACAAGGCAGGAAGCCTGGCAAGGCTGATGGGGCACTTTTTATCCAATCATAAGAAGGTTTAAAGCACGGGCTAAGTTAACTGTCCAGTCTTGATGATTTGTACTGCATGTTACTCACGTGTGCGGGAGAACATTATAAAAAGGCTTTCTTAGTTGTAATAAACGGGCATTGATTGATCACATTGGTCGTGTGTGTGCTCAGCTCTCCCACACTTCAAGAATATTTTGAGCCTATTCTTAAAAATTCCATCTGCAATTGTAATGTTTCTTTGTTTAACAGATTATCAGCTCTTCAGAATTTACAGTTCTTTGACTATTGAAGATCTGTCCTAAGTTTTGCAAAATGTCTAGCCCAATGGTCACTTTGAAGTATATTACATGAAAAGATGCATATCATCTGGTAAGTCAGTCACATTTAAACGACATTTGTCACAGTGCGCAATACAGGAACAAATGTTCCTGTTATTCTCAACACATCTTTAAGAACCACTGACAATCTGCTTTATTTACATATGGCATTTCTTTAATGTATTTTTCATTCTCCTGATTGTCTGGCAGTAATTTGTGCTTGATTTATGATATTTTACTCATATTAAATGCTCAAAAAATAATTGGTGTAATTCTTCTTGCTGAATGTTTCTGTCTCAAAACTATGGGACTATCCATCCAATTTTCAACAACATGCTCATTGCGGGTGTCACTCAAAATGGCAAAACTGTTCTTTTGTTTTTCTATCTTGTGATTGTATCTCTAGTGTTTCCTACTATAGACTACACAGAATGACTATATTCTGAAAGGAAACCAGCCAAATACAAACATCTGTCCTATGTGTGTGCATTACATTATCTAAAAGAGGAATATTACAAATGTGCAAAACCAGGCAGTCAAAAGTTAAGAAAATCTGGATTAATGGTGCATGTTTACATTTAAATTAGTTTTTTTCTTTTTTTTTTTTTGGTAACAGTCATTAATTACAGTATTACACTATGTGTGAGCCTTGCTTTGCATTGCCACCTACAAGGGCAAAATCGTAAATTTAAAAATTTAATGAAAGTTCTCATCAAATTTGCAAGTCAATTTAACCAGAAATATAAATTCTAACTAAATGTAACAATCTAGATCTTCACTGAAGTACTTAGGTAAGTATTCTGATTTTAATACACACAGGGCATTCACATGTTGTGAATGAAGGCAAAATATGAATTTTACTCCCAAATTTTAGTCTTTGTCAAACATGAGGTCATTGGAAGTGCAGTCACAAGGACAGTCAAATAGCATCCAGTATGGAGACCACTAGCTCCTGCATCACTTTTTCTGTTTTCATTTATGTAGGAGATATAATTAGAAGACACAAAGGAGAAAGGTAGGAGAACTGAATGAATTTTTATTTCATTTGTATTAGCTATCAAAATAGCCTGTCATCTTCCGTTCTCTACTAATTGCTATATTTAGTAGCTGAAGGTGCAGTAAAGGCTAAGACAAATGAGTCCAGCCCTCAAGCTTTTCTGAAATATGGAGAAATCAGCATGGTATTAGCTATAAATAAGCCTAAAAATCACAGAACACAAGCTTATTTTATCCACCTGGTTTCTGGACTGAAATAGAAGACTGGGAGCAAGGCTTGTGTTTGCTATTTATAAACTTGAAAACATTAGTTAAGTATATTTCTGCTGTGTTGAGGTCCTGACATACTGGGTTTGTAAAGCAAGTACTTGGCAAGTAATAAAAAAGTAATTAATTTAAAACAAAATGTTATCTAAATGGAATCAAATAGGGAAATAGCTATTAATATGAGTCTGACAATATCAACCAAAAACTGTTGGACTCTGTCTTAGATACCCATTAGTCATGGGGTGTGTTAGATTTTCCCTGAATCAAACTCAATGTTTTGTCTTTTGTTTGTATTCACATTGGGCTTGTCCTAAAAGAAACTTAAGCACATGAATATGGACATGAAGAAGGCATTTTGAAGTTATTAGGACTGTTTTTCCATGGTTTTATGTTTGCTGCTCTGGATTCATTGACCTGCAGTCACTTTCACACAGTCGAAGTGTTTGACAAATTTTACAAAAGATTTCTGAGTGCAAAAGGTTCTGGACACAGGTTTTCATTTCTAGTAAATTTCAAGCAAATATTTCAGACAAATTCAAGTGCTCTGAAAAACTCTCTTTTATTAAGCATTCATGTTTTCTGAGACATACTTGACTGGTTCATATAATCATTTGTAAAACCAAATGATAGCACACTGTGAAATAATTCCAGAGTGTGGACTGAATTAATTTTAGAGATGAAAATAAATTAAAAAAACCATGAGGCGAGCTACTGAAAGTAACAGAATAACAGGAAAACGCTAAAGAATAGGGAGTGCTTTGCTTCAGAAGCTGTTCTCTTTTTTATGTAATGCATTAAGCAAACAAACATTACATTACTCATGAAATCAGAAACATCCAGGACCACAGGAAGAATGTGCCTGCAAAAGTTTCATTAGTTTTTACAGTAACTATAGTTTTATCGTCTGTTTCGCGGTAACTATAGTTTTATCATCTGCTTTAAAACTGTCTAAAACCATGTCTTTACTTTCTTGAACCTCTATTTATCTACATATGCATTCAGACAGTACTGCTTGTTGGCTTCTAGAGTATTTCAAGTTTCAGCTGATATTTGTGAACTATAGACCCTTCCACATTGAAATCTTCCTACTAAAAACAGTGAAAAGTATTTTCACCTAATTACAGACTTGTGCTGGTTCTGTCTTGACCCTGTGTCCCTAGAATGACAGGCCTGAGTCTACCCTCAGTACATGATTTTGTATTTTGATCACCATCTGTGTTATATGCGCAGAAGGTCAAAGAAGGGTTATTGCTAAACTTTTACTACATTTTCAACCTGCCCAAGTTTTATCTTTAACTTTCATTTTCTAAAGTTGGAATTGTGCTTCACTGAAATTTATCATCTCTCAATGTCATGTCTAATACTTCTTAATAATAATAATGTATAAATATAAATATCTATATAAAAGCTTAACACTGTAGAATACCAGAGGTTGAAATTCTGCAGCAATTCTCTGTGCTGGAGATTCCATATCTCTTTTGGTCCATCTGACCCCTGCGCTGCACAGCTCTCCCAGCCTGACAGAGCAACACACAGCAGCTCTTGCACCTCTGCTGTCTTAGACTGACCCACCTTTCCCAGGCTCACAACTCATTTTGCAAAGCACATCCCCAGTCTGGCGACTTTTTGTGTCTCCTCAGCTTGGTTGCCTTTTCTTTCCTCCACATTTCTTTTTTCTTCTGTCACAGACCTAGAAATGTCCTAACTGTTCTTCTCTCACCTTCTAGTTTGTCTCACAGACCTAGCTGCTTTCCTGATCTCCCTTGAATCCTCATTTATTTACTCTCTTTCTCTTCTCAATAACTAACTTCTCCATGTATGGATGCATTAACAGACATACTTGGCTCTAAATGTATAATAGGAGAAAACTACACTGTGATAATCACTTACAGACTAACGGGCTACATCTGAGGAACAAGGAAGCCAACTGGCACATATTTAGAAATCTGACACATATTTTCCTCATTCACTGACAGGTAAATTTTTCACTCTGAAGATCTTTCTCCAAGGACTGTTTCATGTAGTCATGGATTTTATAAATGAGAACAGCTTTCCTTACCACACGTTAACCCATTCATGTATCCCTACACTGCATCTTTTATGGCCTTTACCTCCTCACATGTTATTTTGCACCCTTTTTAATAACCTGTATCAGCAGAGCTCTGTTTTTTTATAGTTGTTATCCCATCTTTTGCCTCTTGCCTGTAAATGTGCTCTAGTTGCTTCCCCCTTTCCAGTTCCATTTTAGATGTTTTCCAATATAATTCAAACTCTTCGAGAGCCTTTTTTGTGTTGTCATTTAAATGTGCATGGATTCCTCTTCACCAAACCACAGAACCTGTTCAGCTTCACCCATCTGGACCCATCAGCTGTCTTAATACCATCAGAAACACTCTTTAAATATTATTCTCTGTTGGTGCCCATGACACCATCTTCTCATTTTTATTCCCTTCTTCTCTCTCCAACTGTTTCTTTGGCACAGTCTTCAGAAATCCTCCTCTGTCTTGTTGTCATTTTCATTGACAGTTTCTTGTTCTCCATCTCTTCTACTTCTATATTTTAATTCTTGGTAATGTCTAACCACAAAAAAAAAAAAAAAAAAAAAAAAAAAAAAAAGCTTTCATTCTGTCTCTGACATATTTCATTCTGTCTCTGACATATGATCTTGGATTTTTATCTATTACCTTAAACTTAAATCTTTATCACTGCAAAAACAGACCTCTATGTTGACTCCATCAAATTGTGTATCAAAGGAAGTTCTTGAATTTGACAATCACCAAAATAAAACAACAGAACAATTAGGATGTGTGTCTATGAGAAATAGGCCAACTACACTTCCTTTTCGCAGAGTTGTAATTTATTTGAACAGTTTAAATTAAACAGTTTAGAAAATAAAACCATTTTTATCTTGTTGCAGTACATATTGATGACTGCCAGTAGAAGAAAGAGATGGAAAAATAATTAGCTGGACATATTAGACAGAATATTTTGAACTTCTGAGTAATCTCAAGCCTTATATCACATTAATAAACACAGTCATGGGGGTTTGTGGCAAATGAATCTTGTGAATTTAGACAGGACAATTTAGGAGATAGCTGTCCCATCTGTTCACCCCACCTTTCTGTCAAACACCACTGCCATAACAGTGACAGAAAAATGAAAAGATATTCCCAGCTGACATGTGATCTTTAACCACCAGCAAGGCTGGGATCGCAGAAGTACAAGCTGATTACAGTGAGCAAGGCACACAAACACAACTGCTTCTGTCTTCCTTTCCAAACTTCCCTAACTTCTGGGGAGGAAGAAGGTGGGTTACTAGTGGAAGAGGATTGTTTTAAATCACCATAGCTGTTTGCTTTCCTGAACTTGTGTTAAAATGTCACCATTTCTTCCTTTCACACCCTTCTCCGCTACCCTCAAAGCATCAGTGTGGTTGCCTGGGTCAGTGCAGGGGACAAGCATAATGAAAAAGGAGCCCATACATAAGGTTTCACAGAATTGTTCACAGCCTGCTGTCCACTGAGGGGAGATACAAATCTGTACTTGAATACTTCATTTAGCAAGACATAGCTTTTTGAGTCTGTTGCGTGCTCTCTGACCTGAGATGACCCAGGCAAACCTGCACCCTGGCTGAGTCACTGCGAGCAGCAAGCTCTGCCATCCGCCTTCGCAGCGCAAGCAGATACATGATGCAGTCACCTGTAGACTATTAATACATAACTAATTATTTAAGTTGTATCTTTTACACAGCTTAAAAATGGTAATGACTTGTACACAGCGCTAATTAAACCTAATTTCTTTATGTGTTTGTAGTCATTAGTGCTCATTGCTGCGGAATTCATTATTTATCTATTAAAACAGTTCTCCTGTTCTTGGCGCAGAGTAGCACACAGATGAAAGGTTAATTTTTGCATGTTTAAAATTCAGTGCGAGGAATGTAAGCACAGAAATTTATTTTACCAGTTAGGCAGCAAAGCAACAACAAATTCTGCTGCATAGCAATGTCCTTTAATCTTTGACTAAGAGGAATCCATCATTTTGTGGAATGAAATCCATTGTTTGAGTCATTTGTGTTAGGTTCTGTGATAAAGGCCTGTCTGCACACCCACAAAAGAACACGGAGGCACAACTGTTAAAAAGTCCCTGGACTCTTGTGTTAAAGATTTTTGTATGGAGCAAGCTCCTCCCTGCCCCCCTGACACAGTTGTTCAGCTTTGTCTCTGGTCATTACTCATTCAGTGCAAAATTTCATCTGGAGATTATCCTGCAGTTACCCTCTCTCTCTGGCTCAACAGGTAATTAACTATACCACAAGAATGAAAGAGTTTCCCCTCAAGATTTCTGCCTCCAAACTTATTCATGTCAGCTTTCCAGTTTGGCATATCTCTTAGCATCACCAATCACTCAAGACACAGATGAAGATGTTAACAAATTACACTGGCACAATTAAGAAAAACTCATGGTTTTTCTCCTTTGTGTCTTCTAATTATATCTCCTACATAAATGAAAACAGAAAAATGAGAAATGTAGACTTCCCAGACAAGAATGCAAGAGCCTGAGACAGACCAATGAGCCAACCAAGGGAAAGTAGGAGGACCCTGGTTTGGGTCCTGCATCTCCTAGAAGAGACACAGGCTGGTCCCTTGGAAGCCCTTGGATTGGGGCTTCCAAGAGAGTGTGACGATTGATCACAAATGTGAGGGGAAAAAAATCTCAGAGTGAAGAATAGCCATGTTTAGACATTGTTAACCTGACTAGTCCTTCATTTAAGCCAGTGGAATAAACCAGTCACCCAGTATGTAAGAACTGAAGTGTCAAGAATAGTAAATGAAGGCATCTGATAAATGACCTGTTGAACGAAGCAGCCACTCCTGCAGAGAGCAAGGCAAGCAATGTGGCTCTGAGCTTAGAGTTGGTGTTGGTTTTGAACAGCGTTTGCATTTGCTTTGTCCAGCCATGTGTCAACTTGAGAAATCAAAGTGTTCTGTTTATTCTCCATGTTCTCCTTTGGTTCATTTTCATTTCATCACATAGTATTATGCTCATAATGTAGATCTCCCCTAACAGGTCACCCAGTTCAAATTATGAACCTGAAAGTGGAAAGTAGACACTGAAGAGTTTTTGCTCTGATTGCTGGAACTTTAAAAAACAAACAAACAAACAAACAAAAAAACCCAACCCCACAAAAAAACTTTTTGGTTTAGTTTTTTGCTGGTTTACTTTTTTCTAATTAAGAAAATGAAGTGCTTAAGTGCCAATGCAAAGGGTAGCATTTTGAAGTCCAAGAGCTTTTTGATAAATGATGGAAGACAATATTTAAACAACTCTTGCATTTCCCCTGCAATCCAGTGCTGTTTGTACCAAAGATTATTGTCACTAACCATGCATACAACCCACTGTGTTTGGTTTTCAGTGAGAAATCTAACATGCTAGAAAGACTACATTATGAAGAGCCAGACCAGCTATTTTGCATAATGAATGCTTGGCAGCCATTTTACTTACATATAACCTAATGTATGATGCCTCGAAAATGCTGAAAGTGATTTCTTATACACTTGTTCTGGCAAAAGACAGCAATATAAAATACAACAGCATTGATAAAAGACACTGAGGAATCAAATAATCAAACAGTCAAGCTGTCATGCTATGACTGCATTTCTTGTTGGCTGACACAAGACATGGCATGTGAGCTTTGACTCCTTACAGATCAAATTGTCTGCTTGTAACAATCAATTTTTATGCTTTATTACTAAAATGAAAATGTTTTGACACATTATAATTCTTTTTTTTTTTTCCCACAAAACATCCTGAACACTCCTGTCACCTTTGCCTAGAAACTGCTGAATACCATTATGTTATTTCTGTGGGACAGGATTATTAAGGCATTTTCTTAGACCTCAAATGGTGTATAGGTATCTGGTGTACAATACAGCTACACTTGAGTCCACAGTCAATATTTGTGGTGCCTGCATTTTTCTGAGTTAAGTAAGATGAAACTATTATGATGAAGGTCACTGCTTGGATTTGTTACCCTGAAATTTAAATGTCCATCAAGATGGAAACTAAACAAACTTCCCTCAAAATATTAACTTAAATAAAAATGATTAAAGAAAAATATAATCCTAAAGCAAAATAAAACAATTTTTTTTTTTAAGTCAGAAGATACCTATTTTTTTCCTAGGGAGATCTTACTTATTTTTCATTTCCCGAAGCCATATTGTTCAAATAAGATCAATAATGTATTTCAAGCTTTTTTTTTGTTTTGTTGTTTTTTTTTTTTTTCCGGAAACCTCTGACTTAGCTATCTAGCAAAAAAACCCGCCACCATGGTGCATTCATCTCACAGTGACAGGTAGATGAAATTTAAAATATTATAGTAAAATCTCAGTATTTTGATACATTATGTAAAATATTGCCAGCAATTTAAGCATTAGACTAATCCATAATCACCACATGTATAACTGATATCAAACAGCCTGATCCTATTCTCTGATTTAAAAAAATTACTAGTGTTGGTAAATAACTGTTTTAACATTGCACTAATGCACAATGTCAAACATTTTTTGTTTGCTCTTCAGTTGTTTGGAATGATTAATATTTTATTGTCTTTCTGAAACTAAGTATTGTCATTACAATCTACAACTTTAAAGAACCAACTACCACTCATCAGTTACATCTTATTTCCATCATCTTATGAATGTGCAAATTAGAAAGCTACGAACTGTTCCAACGGATGTCTAAATGTCTCAACAAGCAAACATCCAGAAAATATTAGGTGTTAAATGGAAGGTATTACAGCTAATACTGGTACCTTTGGAGTTCATCACATTGTTCTCTCTACAGCTATATAGAAAATGCTGTAAGTATGGGGGACATTTGTGAAGACTTAAAAGTCTGTTGTAGCAGGAGTGATACTGGATAGCTGGAGGAAGATACAAATATGGCAAATCAAAGTAATATTTCCTTTTAAGAGTGATGTGGGGTGCCCAGGCAAGTGGAAGCCCTGTTCATAACTGAGGAAGGAAAGATGCAGATTTGGTCTGTTCACTCAGAACAACCCATAGTAATCAGCTTTTTCTGAAAAGGATGACATCCTGTAGACTCTATGCTCCATTGAGTGCAAAGCAAATGGCCTTCAAACTTTTATTCAGACATTTATATGAGTGAAATTCATTCCTCAACATATTCTGTTTTCTGTATTTTTGTATAATTGTCTTTTATTTGTTGACAGCTATATACAAGGAGAATAGATATAATTTTATGAGGGGCAATAGGTATATTCTAGGTATTTGATAGAAAATAGGAGTCCGGTAAATAAAAAAGTCAAGGTTATATAGCAAATTTACACTGAAGCAGTCATAACTGTAACATTTGTTTGTTTTCTTCTGTGTTGTTTAGTCCTATGTAAGTGTTGTTTCAGTATCTTTTTGTACAAGCTAATACAGAGATGAAAGAAAATAAGTAAAATTCTTCCTAATTCAAGTACAAAAGAACAATAGTCCCTCTCTCTCTGCACCTCACCCACACATGCCTTCTGATCAGTTGGGCAAAAAGAACACACTTTAAAAAAGGAAAAGGTTGGCAAGCTCTCCCCACAAGCTTTTCAGCAGTTGTAATAATGATTAGCAGCAACACTGCAGGTACATGATTCATGTGAAAGCGTCAGGCAGCTCTCTGACTAGTAGTGTTGGAAGACTGAGCAAATATATTCATTTACTCTCATGTATGAATGTTATTTGCATGCATTTTTTTTAATTCAGGAAGCAACAAACAAATCAGTAGTTATTCTACAGAATAAGAATTAATATGTTACTTAAAGAAAGGAGATTATTACTGTTGGTTGAGATTCTGTTCAGACAAAAAGGCTGCTGCTTTTTGGTCAGCCTATGCATAAAGTTACATAAATTATGACAAGAGAATTTTCTAGAGGGTTAGTTTTCTAAATTAGCTTTTAGCTCTTCCTTTTGAAAATGCCTTCCTGAGCTCTTTTTAAATGAAATGAAGACTAATGAAGATATAGAGAGAAATTTAAATCCAAATATACTAAGATAGTTCAGTGGCTAAATCCTGATGAAATCAAGAGGAATTATATGCATTGTTGTCAAGTCGTTGTTCTTGTTTCCATTGACAGTCAACCTTCTGGATGACTTAGCATTTATAAAATCAAATAAACTAATGCAAAAGCCCACACAGCAGCTTTATAATCTCTCATATAGATAGACTGACACAATGTGAGAAACTGACTTTAAAGATTTATTGAGTGTTATATGGTCACATATTAGGTTGGACAAGAATGAAACAAACACCCTTAGGGAATGCATTATTGACCATGTTGAAGGGTATATGAAAGAATTATGAAACTTTCTTCTGTCCTTTTTTGTTTTCATCTGTAATTCAGATTAAGATGCCGTACCCTGATGCAGCTTCAGCAATAAATCTAAATGCTGTCTTTATTTATAATAACTTGTTCCTATAGTTGGCAGAAACTCTCAGTTGTGTACTTCTCTGCAGTTGAATCAGATCTCAGCACAGCAGTGCCACAAGATTTAAGCTGCAGAATTTAATCTTCCATCTTGCTACATAGACCTTGAATAAGAGTTACTTCACCTTTAAAACATCTGAAGTCTGACTGTAATATGCATTCAGAAAGGATATGTTAGACACTTCTCTAAATCAGCAGAGGTTAGTGCATCCTAGGAGCTGCTCTAACCTGACAGGTCTCCAGAACTGTTCCCACCTCTGAGAGTTATTGGGGACACTCAAGTCTGAGTAACTGATTTATGAAGAGTTAAAGAATCCCTGCTTACAGGAAATGAGGAATAATGGAAGGTGGCTACAGGAGTGAGAGGTCCTATACTTGAGGAATATGGAAAAGAAGGAAGAATTTATAAGGTGGGAACTTATTTTCCCCCTGCAGCCTCTCAGCTTTGCCAATTTCTTTATATTGCCTAGGAACCACAAAAAACTGCGTGGCTGCATCCTATTGACTCCCTACACTATTGACTCATATACACTTGACTCAGTACACTATTGACTCATATCATCTACCCTTTACAACCCCTTTAGCTACCCACTGAGTCCTCTCAGATATCCTCTCATTGATTTACAGATAGAAAACTGAAAGCAGTCTAAGATGGGAAAATTAAATACCATCTACACTTCTGCAGAGCTTTGAGGTAGCTGTGACTGTCAACAAAACAGTGTTGCAGGAACAACAGAAAAAAACAGCAAGCTAATGGGGTTTTTTTCCTACAATCCTCATGAAATGGAGAAAATTATCTTTGAATCTCAAACAAACAAAAAAAAAGATGGATTGCTTTCATACTTGCTTTAAGAGGGCAAGGGTATGAAGAAGTATCCACATGGTTTGAAGCCATAAAGCTTTACAGCTGTCAATTGCAGATAAATTGTCTTATTTGGCATAAGCTAAAAAACTTTCTAACAAAACAAAATTCACAGCAAAAAAATTAGAAAACACGCAGAGACACCTATAGTCCTTGAATATTCTTGCCTAGTTTTGTTCTACTTTTTCCACTGGCTTAAATCCAAGTCTGTTTAAATTAAGCAACTGAATAATCACCTAATTTTTTTTTGTATTGCTGAAATGAGGAGGTAAACAAATGAGTTTGTCCCTTACAAGCTGGTGTATTCCCAAGATCTCTCGACCCTCATGCATTCAGCTTTTAAAGAAAAATTTTACATTTGCAAAGAATGAATCTTTTCTAAGGCTACAGCCAGAAATAGACTTGAAAATATTGCTGACAGAGGGAGAGTTAAGTATTTCTAACCTTCATGGTGCATGCTGTGATAAGTCTAGTATTACTCTTAAACATCAAATATGCTGCATCAGAAACGTCATTTGTTTGATTAGCCTAAGGTATTTCTATTAGTCTCTTACATCAATGCCAAATATTGCATTGAGTGATTTTCAAGTAAAACTTTAATTAAGTTTTATATTGTCCTTCAGGTTCTTGTCAGAGCATCACACTATTGTGGGACTAATTCTTGTTTCTGACTAGCTGACTAGAACATGAATTTAAAGTACCTCCTGTCTACATAAATGAGTGTTTTACTGCTCAAGTATACATTTATAAGAGTAGCAGTTCATTTAGTGTCAAAAAAGACTAGTTTTGACCTTGCCTGTTCTGAATAAACGCTCTCCTTCAGACATGCATATGCTCTAAATAGCTCCATATTAGTTGAACCATTTATCTATTTTGAATTTTTCAAGCAGTGTAAAAGACTTAGATACTCTGGAAAGCTTTAAGCTTTAACATCAAAATTGTTTCAATAATTTGTAGGTTTGCTTTTTGGGTTCTTTTATTTCTTGAATTTATTTAATCAGTGAAGAGCCTAGCATGGTCCATGTAAAAACAGGCATGTATTGGTAAAATGTCTTTCCTTTCCAAAGTGAAACAGCAATTAACTAATATAAAGATCAGTATAATTGCATCAATATGAAGCAGTCATTCAACTTAAACCCCAGGAAAGATAAAGTTTTATAACCTTCTAACATAGACAAGCTCTAATTTTAATTGTCTTTCAGTGGTTACATACTGAATGTTATTTGGACACCATTTCTCTAGAACCAGCATTATGAATAGATTGGTAGAGATCTTTAACACCTTAAACTTACACGTATTTGCAGAAAAGCTATAGGTCTACTTATCTAACAGAAAGAGGCTTCACTTCTGAAAGTCAATTTCTAGTCTAACCTTTCTTCTAAAACACATTCCACCTCCTCTCTGAATTTATCTAGGAGAAAACAGTTTTTTTATAATGGAGCCATATTTTCAACTATCACTTATGGTCACAGATGCTAGTCACAAGCAGAAATATACTATACAATTATTTTGAAACAGCAGGCAGTAGGCAATATTAATAAAGCTTTACTACATTTTAAATGTTTGGGCTCTGTCCACTTGGCTACTATACCATACTGTGATTGCAGACTGAACTGTCAGCATTTCATTAAGATTTGACTTTTGCCTACAACTTCTTCCTTTTTTTCTTGGGTTTTTTTTTAAATAATAGTCCCAATATATGTCCTCTTCAGGGACAATGCAGACACAGAACCACTGCTACAGCTGAGGTTGATATACAGGATCAAATCTAGCCCTTCAGCTGGAAAGAGTGCTTTCCAGGTCAGGTCTGAAATAGATCTAAACCTTTCAATGTAAGTCACAATGGGAACACTTACCTTTAAAAATATAGACCTTTTGACTGAATGGATTTAAAATAAGACATATTTTAGATACAAGACAGTGAAAAAGTATATATTTTCTTGGTTTTAAAGACTTTCCACATCCAAATTTAACTTCTCTTTAGCAAGTATGATACAAAACATATGGGAAAAAAAGGAGTGTAGGATTAAATAAATAATAAAACAGTGTTTTGTCCCACTTTCCTATACCCTTGGTGCAGTTATCTCATAATTTCTGCACCTACCTAATCATCTTTCTACTTTGACCATACCTCCCCAGTTCGCTCTTGAGAACATTGGGGAAGACATCATCAAAAGTCTTACAAAAGTTAGGAGGTATGACATCTTCTGTGATTCACAAAACCACAGGTTCAGCAGTGTCACAGACAGAAACTAAATCAGCCCTACAGAACTTTTCTTGTCATATTCATGTTGCCTTTAGACAGTTCCTTCTTTTTTCTTCTAGGCACTTCTCATATATAAGATACTCCTCAAAGGTCTCTGACTGGAAAATAAATTACTTAGCCTCATCCAGCTTGCAAGATAACAGCTGAAGAGTGAACCTGTTCAGAGGGAGATTTGCAAAGGTATTTCTTACTGCTAGATAACAAATTTCAAATGTTTCCAAATATTCTAAGACAACCATAACTGTCCATAATTTCAGAGAAGCCATTCTCTAGTCAGATAAAACCATATTAAAATCTGTTGCAATTATCTGCGAGAATACAACACTCTTATTGGTTG
This sequence comes from Athene noctua, assembly GCF_965140245.1. Lineage (NCBI taxonomy): Eukaryota > Metazoa > Chordata > Aves > Strigiformes > Strigidae > Athene > Athene noctua. Next base: position 86,648,738 of record NC_134037.1, on the reverse strand, counting down.
TAATTTCATGCTGAGAAATCCAGTAAACAACATACTGTCTCCCAAAGAGCAAAGAATTTCAACTTAGTTTAAGATTACGGATGAAGGTTCTAGCTTGAAAAAAGACTCTTCTATTAGATAATTTTCTCACATACTATTAGATAATCTTCTCATATAATGAGATGGCATTTCTTTGAATAATTGAATTTCTAAAAGTGTCAGTAGTATCTGTCAGTCAGACAGGATTGTTGGTGAAATATTCATAGGAACTTTGTAGTAATCCTTAAACTCTGTAAGCCTTTTGAATTTTCAGTGGGTCAGCTACTTCATTCAGATTTGCTTGTAGCACTCAGTGACTTCTTCCTGGAAGGCGTTAAAGGAAATGGTGAAGAAATCATTCCATTGGTAAGGTTTCATTATTCATCTTAAACTTTGCAAATTGTCAGTTTTCCCTAATCCATTTGATGAAATTATTTCTACCTCTGGTTATAAACATAAAAAAACAGCTGGCACAGAGCATATCTGGCATACTTTGACTTCTACATAAACTTACCTAAATAGTCTCATATAAGTCTATTTCAGACCATAAAATAATAGGAATTTAGGTTATTATGAATAAAATTACAATATGCCAGAGAACCTTGATATTAGTAGAAAAATAACTCCTGATCTTAATATTTATATTTTACAATAACTACTATAACTCCACAGAAAGCTATATGCCATCCTGCTAGAACTCAAATGATTTTATTATAAATCATTGGCTATTCAAATAGATGAGCATTAAAATAGAAAATATATGAGTCTGTAGACCAGAATAGTTTATTTCTAAAGGTGGACCTGAAAGAGATTGACTTTTAAAATAGAGTTGGACTGGAAAGCTCTGTCTCGTTAAATATGTGTAACAGATAATATTAGGAAATCTGTTTTTAATTTGCTTAAAATTTATCCATAGTATAGTCATTAGATTTGACTTTCTTGTGATGGAGTCTGAATTTTTCTGAAACCTTTCATCATGAAAAAATCACACAGAAATTTTCCGGTCTCTTAAAAATTGAAAGAAACAACAGTTCTGATAATCACTTCATTGAAAATCATCCTTTAGAACAGCATATTTAGGCTTGTCAGGAGGACCACTTGGCATTTCAGGTATATGTATATATATTTTCCCCCTATTCCCATAGACACTTCAAATTAAGGAAAGATATAAATCCTTAAGGATGTGGGCTTGTATTGGGTTTGCATGGTGAAGTTTTGGTAGCAGGGGGCTACAAGGGTGGCTTCTGTAAGAAGCTCCTAGAAGCTTCCCCTGTGTCTAACAGAGCCAGTGCCAGCCAGCTCTAAGATGGATCCACTGTTGCTCAAGGCTGAGCCCATCAGTGACAGTCACAGCACCTCTGTGATAACATGTTTAAGGGGAAAAAAACCTGCTGCATAACATCAGCTGGAACAGAGGAGGGAGAATATGTGAGAGAAAGAACTCTGCAGACACCAAGTTCAGTGAAGAAGGAGGGGGAGGAGGTGGTCCAGGTGCCAGAGCAGAGATTCCCCTGCAGCCCCATGGAGAGAGGAGCCTACACTGGAGCAGGTTTGCTGTCAGGACTTGTGACCTCGTGGGGGACCCATGATGAAGCGGTCTGTTCCTGAGGGGCTGCACCCCACTGGAGGGACCCTGTGCAGGAGCAGTTTGTGAAGAACTGCAGCCCGTGGGAAGGATTCACTTTGGAGAAGTTCATGGAGGAGTGTGTCCTGTGGGAGGGACCCCACACTGGAGGAGGGAAAGTGTGAGGAGTCCTCCCCTGAGGAGGAAGGAGCAGCAGAGACAACCTGTGACATTCCCTGTCCCCCTGCACCACTAGAAGGGAGGAGGTAGAGAAATTGGGAGTGAAGTTGAATCCAGGAAGAAGGGAGGGGTGAGGGGAAGGTGTTTTACAATTTGTTTTTTACTTCTCATTATCCTACTCTGATTTGATTGACAATAAATTAAATCAATTTTCCCCGAGTCTGTTTTGTCTGTGACTAATTAGTGAGTGATCTCTCCAGTCCTTATCTCGACCCATGAGCCTTTTGTCATATTTTCCCTCCCATGTCCAGCTGAGGAGAGGAGTGATAGAGAGCCTTTGGTGGGCACCTGGTGTCCAGCCAAGGCCAACCCACCACAGGGTTATTGTACAGTCAGGAGATGGGCTCCATGCCTGCACCTGACATAGCTTTTGCCTGGACTCAGTAGCCATGACTATACTGCTAAATTACACATGCTCGTAACTATAAATGCAAATAAATGTATGCCACAGAAGTGCAGAGCAGATGAAACCTTGTGAGCAAAACCTAATTTTGATGGTCAAACACTCTTTGAGTTAAAAGAAAGGACTACCACTTGATCAGGCCCTTGTATCACTTCCATGGCCATGCTGGAGTCTATTCCAGACCTACAGTTTCCATTCTGGCATGACCTAAAGGAAGTCCGTTGGTCAACAGAAAGAACAGAGCATGAATCTGGTGTGTTCAAGACTCTAAATATCCTCAAAATGCTTTTTTCTCATAGGGAAGTTCATGGCAGCAGAAGGCTATGGACTTACAGAATTAAATAAGAAAAACTGATTTGGTCTGGGTCCCCGGGAGACCTACTTTCACATACCAAAAGGATTTGCCAAATACACTTATTCTATTAGTTTACAATAGTATCAAAATAATCCAAGCTTCATATACCTGCACCTCCTTACAAGCAGCCATAACTTCAGAGACACCATTTGCTTTGCATTGACAAGCCTGGTCTTTCATTCAGACAGGTTCTTCTTGTGAAGGAGGAAATACATCAGACCTGAAGTTTCTCTCCTTTGATGGGGATTGTTTTAAGCTACCCCTTTTGGCCCAGAAATGGTAATTAAAAAAAAAAAAAAAAAAAAAGGCAAAAAACCTTTTTGAATAAGTATCTGATAGAAATAGAGAAATGTTTGTCCTGTTTCTGAAAATATACTGCAAAAGGCATTATTTTACAAGGCTATTTAAAAGCTTACCTTAAAGCAACTTCATCCTATGGTAAATAGCATAGTTATGAGCCATAAATAACTGGCTAAAAAGCCTATCTAAACTCTAACTTGTAGAAAATAGAGAGGTTTTAAACAATACGTGTAAACTTGTAGCATACAAGTTAGTATGCTAAATTTGCAGGTATTTTCCGTAAGTGTCAGAACATGGCAAAACTTCACCATGTACTTATAATTTAGGTGATGATACTGAATTCTTATTTGATGCAAACTAATGGAAATCCATCTACAGTTGAGGGTCAAAGTTAACCCTTTCCATATCCAACAAGAATTTAGTCTGGCTTCTGGATATTGTGATATTTTTAATCACAAGTTGTACCCACTAGAAAATGAAGCAATGGGTATATCTCCCCCCTCACTCTCTCCAAAATAAATATCCTTGATTTCTGTATACTAAGAATCACCAGTTTTATACAGATTTCTGGCACTGTAGTTGTGATTAAAATATTTTGTGGCAGTAGATGTTTAGCAATTTTAGCTTTTTAAAAACATTATTTCAATTTCTTATCCTTTGATCTCTATACTTTATAGGCAATTTGACCAAGAAAAGTTTTCCTTTTTCTCCCTCACATGTAAATAGAAAAACACTGCTCCAGTTTTGGGGCATCTGATCAATTGTTTTTCTAATTCATTTACTCTCAGTCAGGCTGCTGTAGGGCTGACTATTGCATCCTGCCCCAGTCATCCAGCTTTCATCACTGCCTCTGAGGAAGGTAGGTTCGTATCCCCCTGTCAGCATCAGAGTAGACTGTCAGCTAAAATGCAGCCGTGATCTCATTATTTTCCCCTCTTATCAGTCTTCTATAATCTTTCTGCTTAATAATGACTTCATGCATAACAACCCCAGTGATATCAGTTTGTAGCCCAGAAGTTAGACATCCCTTATAATTTTATTTAAATCTCAGAGACAAGTATTCAAAAAGACCAAGCCTCTAACACAGATGTCTAAAAAATTAAGCGTCTCTATTTCAAAATAAGTGGATCTCGTTTGCTTGTCTGAATCTTTAGACAAAGATGACTTTCAAAGTAAAAACACTTTGCCAAAAAAAGTACATATTGACAACTGAATGATGAAAAGCCCATTTAAAAAAAAAAAAAACAAAAAAAAAAAACCAACACACCACACCACAAAAACAACCATAGTTCACTTGCTTTTTTTATCTTCTCTTCATGACAGGTTTGGCTAGCTGCCATCTACTTTCTCCTCATGTCCTGCAGGTGACAGTAGATTTTTAGGCAAACTGATTAGGCAGACTGAGAAATGCTTCTCCTGTTGCTCTCATTTTTCTTTACCACCTCAGGTGCAGGAGTCACTCTCAACATCAGTGATGTCCCTGTTGGCTGTCACCCCAATGATAAATCCTTTTGCACAAGTCCGTTCTGCTACTGACCAATGCCTGGAGGACTCATTCAGTCACACTTCTCTTAATTTGCAGTATTTTGTGGAACCTAGGATATCAAACTTGAAATCTACGAAGTTTTTCCATATTAAAATAATAATTTAGAAAACTAAATAGAGATGAGAGACAATGGTTGTCAGAAAGGGGAAAAAAAGTTGAAGAAAATAGCTGTAACTTCCAGGAGACCTAATTTCTTTCTCCAGTGTCTGACAATAAAAGTCATTATCGGGTTCTCTGGAACATGATTTAACAGAAGAACCATTTCAGAAAGCACATTATCATTTTCTGTAGCACTGAGTAACTATACCTTTCAATGCCAGTGGGACATAAAGGTTATTTGGAAGAAAAACGTGTCATGCAATCTGCTTCCACATTGCTTTCTGTCTTTAAGATCTTACTTTCTCCTTCTGGCTCCTCTATGCCTATAAAACAATTGCATTTTGGACCATTGATCATTCTCCATTCCAGAAAACATAAACAAGCATCTTTCAGGAGTTGCCTTTAGGGAAGTGTGAACACCAATATGTCTCCAAACAACTTTCTGTAGTAGTCAAGCACCATATTTCTCATCAGATGCCCTTCTAGCTGCATTTGTTCAGGTTGTGATGAAACATGGCTAAAGTAAGCAAGAAAAAATTCAGTCAAGCACAACACATCCTTTAAATCTTCAAGGAATATCTCTCAGTAGTTTCTGAGGTTCATTAGTACCAGTGCCTTTGCCTCCATGATGGTTGGAGGGTATCTGAGACAACATTTATAGGGAGTAATAACATCCTTCATCAACTGGAAAAAATGGATAAACCTGTCCTCAGGCACTATTCTACTATTCCATATCATGCTAGTTCTGTTCAGCTACAACTTTGTTGCCTCATCATCCATATTTGAGTCTGACATTGCTTTTCTCTGTTGCACAGTGCTTCAATCCTACACTCAGAATATTTGGAGCAGGGATGGTCCTTTTACAGTATTATTAGCCATGGTTGCAATGGAGGTATAGTAATAATACAGCTCCACACATATATTATTATCTTCACAAATGCTGCTAGGAGGTTTACAGATCTGAACACAATTGATTACTTGGAAACTTTCACACAACATTCACTGATTTTCCAATCAGCTATCCAGGACTTAAAGATAAAATAAAACAAAACCTGTTCACTGTACCACTGCATCTTCTAGTCTGTGACAAGATGAAAGCAATGCTTCTAAACACAGTCCTCAGTGGTGCAATGAGGTGAATCATTCACTGTGAGATTATGTTTGTTATTAATTACAAAAATTACTCAGAGTGCAAGTAATTCCACAAAATGAGGAAGTACATTATTCACGCCCACTCTCTTCTGTGTGTGGAGGTACCTAAATAGTAGAATTTTTCTTCCATAAACATAGATGCTTGAAAATTGGATGTTCACTTTTACTAATCATAGAATTATAGAACAGTCTGGGTTGTAAAGGACCTTTAAAGATCATGTAGTCCAACCCCTCTGTAATGATCAGGGACATCTTCAACTAGATCAGGCTACTCAGAGCCCCATCCAGCCTGACTTTGAATGTTTCCAGGGATGGGGCATCTACCACCTCTCTGGGCAACTTGTTTCTCTGTTTTGCCACCCTCACTGTAAAAAATGTCTTCCTTATATCTAGCCTAAATCTACCCTCTTTTACTTTAAAACAATTACCCCTTGTCCTCTCACAACAGGCCCTGCCTTTCTTAAAAGCCTAATTTAAGTAGTGAAAAACCACAAAGATATCCTCAGAGCCTTCTCCGGGCTGAACAACTCCAGCTCTCTCATACTTTCCTCATAGGAGAGGTGCTCCACCCCCTGATCATTTCTGTGGCCTCCTCTGGACCCACTCCATCAGGGCTAAGTCTTTCCTGTGTTAGGGGCTCCAGAGCTGGACACAGTATTCCAGGTGGGGTCTCACCAGAGTGGAGTAGAGGGGCTGAATCCCCTCTGTTGACCTGTTGGCTGCACTTCTTTTGATGCAGCCCAGGATACAGTTGGCATTTTGGGCTGTGAGCACACATTGTTGGCTCCTGTCCACCTTTTCATCCACCAGCACACCCGAGTCCTCCTCGGCAGGGCTGCTCTCAGTCCCTTCATCCCTCAGCATCCACACCTCCTCGTTACTTGGAGGAGAGACAGTAGCCCAACTCAAGAAAGGCCCCAGAACAGGCTAGATGAGTTACCACCTAGAAATAATTGTCACTCTCCTGTGGTAACATGCAGAGCATAAGATAATTGGAGTCTGACCACAAGTGCCTTAGTAACATGTCTAAATTGGACAGAATGAGTCTGGACCGCAATCTCTTGGTTCATTACTGTGTGTCCAAATTGGTACAGCTGTGCAGAGAACAACAAGCCTGTCCCTGCCCACAGGCAAATGCAGTCAAGGCGCATGTTTTCAAGAATCATCTGTACAAATACAACCAACTTAGCTGTGTCATCCGCATAAAACTGGAGAGAAATAGCATTTGTGTAGATTCACAGAATGTTCTTAGCTGTTAGTAAAAACCTTCTGACTCAAGGAAATGAGGGACTAGATATATATAAAATTGTAACTTATGAATTTAAAAATAAAAAGCAAATATCTATTTACAGAAACTTTAAACAGGAATTGCATTTTATACCTGGAAATTGCATTTATACTTTTCTTAAAAGTCCATACCCTCCTGTAATTTTTTTCATTTTTCAATCACAAGTTATTCTAAAAGATCTGGGGAACGATTTTCTTGTTTCTGCCTTTTTAGCACTTATGAAAACATGCTGTTTAATCCCTTTATCAGTCTTGGAATATGCTTTTCCATCATCTATTATACAAGAAATATGAGTGATACCATGTCCCAAACTCCCATTTCAACTGCCCCACTAAAGATATTTTATTCTAAAAGAATTACCTAACCAGTCATAACATTAAAAACTTTTACTTAATGTGCAGGCCTTTATCAACTAAATACTTATAAAATCATACCATTTCCTTTGTTGATGGGTTTGAATTTTGAGGGGGTTTTGTCCTTTATATGTTCTCTACAAGAGATGCATGCTTAGAGACACTAGGCAGGAGTGGGGAGGGGAGGTTGATTTGGAGTCTAATAGCTAAAGCTCCCTGAGACACCTCATCTCTACACTATTGTTCTAGACAGAGAGAATGTGAAAGGCAGTTAATCTACAATAACTATATCAGAATAATTATTCCTGTATAGCTATTTAGTATTCTCAAACAAACAAGCTTCTAGCTTTTCAGAAGGTCTCCGGAGGCCCTTATTCATGTCCTTCTTCCACCCCGACTCTTCTGTATGCATGGCAGTTATCTAACTGAATGGTCTCTGCCACAACATTGAGACTGCAGCATCCCTCTCTATTCAAATGATAAAATAGGAAAACTTTTGCAGAATTTTGTCCAGTCCTACAGGAATTTTCATGTCCTCTACTCTTACTGGTTTTCACCTTAAATAAGTCAATAAATAAGTATACTTGCCTACAGTTTACCTTTTTTGATGGGAAATGTGCTTTCAATGTGATGGATTTCATTGACAGCTCTACCAACTCATTTTTGAGGTGTTAAAATTAGTGCTTACAATATTACTAATAATACTATAATAAGCGACACTTTTATTTAAATATCATCATTTTATTTTGTCAATGGGGTTTGTTTTCAGTGTTGGTATCTCACCTCTACTTATGCTTCCAAGTACCATTTCAAGAAAAAACTATTCCGATAATCATCCACATAGCTTTAGCAATTTAACAACTGACTGACAGACCAAGGCAAAAAATACAGTATGCATCAGCAAAATAATTTTTGAAATATTTAGGTTTTCAGGGCTTCCAACTAAGTACTATCAGAACTGATTAAAGCAATAAAAAATGTTATTCAGAACTTTGAATTATTTTTAAATACAGAAAATAGACATGTTTTGTTTTCCTCCATATCTCATTGAGAGAAAATAATAAATGACTGCTGTTTTCCCCTCTTTTTGGTAGCTATAATGTTGCTAATGCAGAAAAGGAATTTTCTGATTTATTACAGCAAAATTCTCAGTTTTGAATCCATTGAGTTTCCTTTGGATAGATAATTATCCTAGAGGACTAAGTTTAAGGTAGGGTTCCAGAGACAGCAAGAATTGAGACTATGTAATATTCCATATCTGGTTTTGAGAGTTTCTATTCCCCAGCTTAGCTTTTAACAGTGGTGAAGACAATATGTAACCTACATTCAGCTCTCACATACAAATTTTATGTGAACAAATTGGAATTATACAGAAATTGTCTGCACAATCTTCTGAGATTCAGTGCTGATCAATTACTCCCGGGAAGATAGCATCCCTTGGGAAAATATCACTATCAAGACTACTTAAATAGTGATACCCATTTTTACAGGTAGATGAAAAATATTCAAGTTCATGTGGGTTCTATTTTGGATACATTTATTCAGTTTACAAGAGTAAAAGCCTGTTAAAAGTTACAGGTAAAGAGAGGAAAAACAAGTTTGAATTCATCCAGTCTATCACATTCTCAGAATTAAGCACTTGCTTGAGTGCTTCCCTGAATTGAAGCCAAATTGAGGGATATAAAAAAACTAATAGAGGGAAACTCAGAATGTTGAAATCCATCTAGCATGCACTCCTGGAGATTTTGTGAAGCCTCAATTTAATACCTATGTATTTCTGACACTGGTATAGTAACACCACAAAATAAACATGTGAAGTCTAAGACATAGACCCAGCATCTGAACAACAGCTTACTTCATACCCCAGAAAGCCAAATCTGACTTATTTGGGCGAGAAAAAAAAAAAAAAACAGAATAAAATGAGAAAAGTTGAATAGAAGATTTCACAAAAAAGCATTAGAAAGAGAGGGATATATACCAGTGATGTTTTAATCCGTGAAATGGAGTGCTTCTTGTGCTTCTCTTTATTTCATGGAACAAGTCATCTAATGAAGAAGCTGGTAAGTGATGGCTGATTTTAAGATCTGTGTGATTTTATGTTAGTTGATTTAATCCTGGTTATGTGGCATAATTAATAATTTTAAATATTCTTTTGTCAGCTAGGACATCTGCTGTCATTTGAAATGGTGCCTGCCCAATCTGAAAAGTTTAAAGCAGATAGAAACAGCCTACATCTTTAGCCACTTTCTGGTACCAGCTTAAACAAAAGAATTTTTTGTCTCAAAGCAATATACTGCCATGATGCTGCCTCACATCAGACCAGACACCATAGAGAGCAGGCAAACTGAACACAATGGCTAAACCTGTGAAGCTCATGTTTATGTTTTAATATCAATAATTTACTGGTCAGTTGCTGAAGGAGCCATAAGTAAAGTTGTATACTCTTTTTCTCTTCCATCCCTATTAGAATTACTTACTTGTTTCCTAATGTTTCATCTCATCGTAGCAGAATTTCACAAATTCTGTTTCTTCTAAAAGATTGGAGCACATGCCAAAAAGTACAACAGGTGCTAACAGCAAGGAAAGTTGGGAGGTTTTGATTTTGTCGGAAAGAGTACAAACACAAATGCCTTTTCAAAAGCTGAGTACAGTTTACAGTCTGAGGCTGAAGCTAGAATTTGCAAGCCCTGTAGGATCTTTATATGCTTCCTTATGAAAGCGACACAGAGCATCTGTGTTTCTTTGTGGTTGTCATAAAGCTAGTTCAATGAGTTGTTATTCTGCATTGCACTAGGAATTAGCAACGCTCCAATACAAATAGTTGTGCCAGTATTTTATATTCAAGTTACAAAAACCCCCACAAACATAGTACCTTACTTTCAAGATGATGGTAGACATGATAGTGGGACAAAAAATGTAAAAGGCGTAAGGTCAGCAGGTTGTGAAAAGGAGTATAGCAACAAGCAATAGAAGTGGCGTGATATTTTTCTTCTTTCTAGGACGATAAGGAGACATTTTGGAAGAGTCACCTTTTGGCAAGTTCAGCTCTAGCATCTCTGGTTATACTTCTGTCACACTGTTGCCTGTCACAACAGTCTCAACCTTACCACACTCCCCCATGAGTTAGGAAAAACCCTACTGATTGGGCAGAAGAGATGATATCTTTAATCCAAATCTAAACATTTTTATCTAAAAGGGCTAGCTATGCAAGCAAGGTCTTGCACATTTTGGACTGCTACGTGATGAACCTGGTAGAGCCTCAGGACAGCAGCCCCTGCTTGAGGCAGAGGCTCAGAACCCGACCTCCAGCACCCCAGTGCAGGTGGGATAGTTAACAGCACCTGGCTAAGTTCTCTTCACAGTGATACAGCTCAACATACTCCATGAGTGGAAAAAAAGCCATATCAAGAATGAAAAAAGCACAATCCAGCCATACTAGTTTCCCACTGCCTAACAGACACAGGGAAGCATGAACCATGTGGGTAAAGGAGCTACAGCTGGGACTGACTGAGCCCCTTAGAGTCCATCTTGACATGGGGCTGAAGGCACCTCAGTGAGTTACCTCTTTATGCAAACTTCAACATTACAATTATTCCCAATAGCAGTGCTTTTGCCTAGATGGGAAGAGCTCATTTTATTCCAGGAAAATACTTCTAAACATAACTCAAAGCCACAAGCATAAAGGAGCGTATCTCACTTTGATTTCAGTAGATATCAACCCCAAATTAAAAAGCAGAAAAAGCAACTTTGACTACAGTATAGTTATGCTAACAATAAAAGATGATTCCACACTGATAACAATTTATACTAGATTACAGTACACCCTAGAGCAAATTTCTTCCTGCAGCTTCAATGTACTGAAATTGTACAACATATTTTTAGAAGTCCATGAATATAAACAGTCCCACTCAAGAGATGTATAAGAAAGACTAACAGTTTACAATTATTTTAAACAATATAAGAAATACCTTCCTTGCCACATATCTTCACCAAAACATTTACAGACATTTTTCTTGCCACAAACCTAGTTGATCTTTTCTCCACATTGCCTGTATTCAAAAAGGCTTTAAGGACATGTCACACCCTGCAAATAAATTAGCTCAATGTGCAAGTCAGAGAAATGATTAGCATGAAATAAATACCATGCTGTTCTCTTGATTATAGGGAAATCTGAGTGAATTCATTTGAAAAGTCTCCTTGTGAGATACAGCAGGGGAAGTCAGCAGCAAAATATGTCAAATAGCAGTAGAACAACATTTTTTTATGTGTTTCCCTTGAATATATTTCATACCTCCAAAATAGGATAAGTTTCTCTTTCCCTTTTAGTAAGCCATTAAAAATATATTACAATGCTTGTAAAATAATAATAATAATAATAATAGTGCATGAAATGGGAAAAAAGAACAGAGTCTAAAAGATTGTTGTCTTTTGTCCTTCCTTCTCTCTTGCGTATTTTGACTAAGCTAATTTACCAATTGTAGTTTCTGAACTTATACCTATAAATAGAAAGATGTGCTGAGAAAGCTCCACATGTCCAAGGTGAATTACATTGTAACAGTGCAGATCTATTCCTCCTCAGCCTTTAGCATGCCTGAATTCTCTCCATGAGCAGCTGTACTGTATTTAACCAGAAAATACCCCAGAAGCAGATCTGGGGTATCTATCTGTGATGTTCCAGGTATGCTTTTGCCCATTCAAATCTTCTCGCTGAGCATAAGCAATAGCATGCCTCTGGGGCAGTGGAGTAGAGGCCACTTAAAAACCTCCCCAGCTCTTGCTGAACTCACAAGCTGAACCTGGATAGACAGTAAGAAGCAGTAGCTGCCACAAGGGTGTGGCTTTTTTATAGCTTCTCATTCTGTAAGGTAATTTGCAAGGGAAACATAAAGTCCTCTGCAGTTTTCTTTCTTTTTTTGTTTTATGCAGATTCCATTTCATGGTCTTTCTTTGCTGGAAGAAAGGAGTGCCTAGCGTTCATATCTACCCAGAGACAATCTCTCCACCCCTCCTGCTGGACTGTGTAGCCCTGCCTTCTCCCCCTATTCCTTCAGGAAAATCCATTCCACTTGAAGGGGTGAAGTGGGTGTCAGTAAGACACACAAAAGCAAGAGGTCTTACAGACTCCACAGCTGAAAGAAGCTTTGCTCTACCAGGATTGCCTTCCTGTTGTAAAAAGTAAAGATGCTGTTTAGAAGGAGCTTTGGGTGTCAAAGAAAGACTTGTGTAAAGTGAAAAATTTTATGTAGCAGTCTGTGGGGTTTTTGTGTGTTTTGATATCAGTGTCTGTGTAAGACTGAGTATTTTGTATACGAGCAATCTTTCCTGACTGCACATTCCGGGTGATCCCTAATGCTTGTGACATAAAAATGTTTTAAAGTGTACATATTCATGATTTCTTTCCCTTCTGCCACTTCTCAGCTATTTTTGAGATAAAGCAAGCTGAGCAGAGCTAAGATCAACCTTAACTCAGCATGCTAAGAACTGCAATATTTCTTTGCCTCACAATCTGTTACTCTGATCCAAGGATAGAAATTATAAAGTTAAAGAAATTTCCTCAAAAATTTTTTTTTTTTTAATCGTAGATTACTTCACAAAAGTAACAACTTCCTCAGATATCTCATTATCTGCCTGAGGAAAACCTTACTAACCTCATGGCAAGGGTACCACGACAATAAAATACTCCACCTGCTCAGTCCCCCTCTAACTTCTGTTTGGGTTTCTGTTGAGCCTGGTCCCCTGATAACAGCGCTAGCACAGGTCAACTGTACCAAGGGGGACGGAAAGGTTGAAAAAGACAGGAAAAATTTATTAAAGACTATAAATATGCTCTTTGTGAGCATTTGTAAAATGCCATGGGCAGGTTCTGCACACACTACTGGGAGAAGATGGGGAGAGGAGAGACTTGCAATTAGAAATCACAACACAACAGAGGTTTACTTGACTGTTGTAGAACAGTCCCACTAAACTACTTGGAAATAAAATTACTAATATTTCCCCATTTCATATTCTTCCAAATAGGATTTGAAGAGTAGTGTGGCAGGGTACAATAGAGGAGATTCCATTTATCTTGTTTTTACAACTACTATATAGTAATTGGATGGTAAGATAGAGAAGATAGATACAGCAATGAAGAACACAGCTATAGCAAAACAACTTCGGCATGACTTTGACATAAACCATAACAATCTCCCTTTATTTATGAGGACAATAATGAATTATCCCTTGATACAATTGTTCCAAAAGCAAATATTTTTTACTTCAGCTTCAGTTACTTGCATAATACATCATTATTTGCTAATATTGTCAGGTATTTCATAGGGACTAGCAGTGATTAATAAATGTATCCACACTAATACAGATTTAATGCATTGAGCTAAATAATTCAGCGTACTCCATTTCCAGGTGACTTACATGAATTTATTTAAAAGAATCTCAAAAGGAAAAGATCTTAAAAAAAATAATCTAAATTTTATAGACACTGGATATTAACAGAATCGGATTGCAGCCTTATATACAATAGTGATATGTGATATACAGTGTGCTACATGCTGTGGTCTGGAATCTTAATGCTTTCTGGCCCCTGGACAAGCAGAAAAATTTATGAAATCAGGTGAAAGAGATATAGTAGATAGAAAATATGAACTTTGCAGGGCTTTTACATTATTTAAATCTTTGCTGTAAGGCATCCTAAATGCATTATTTCCACCGTATTCTAAAATTACTAATTACTTGTTATAGGTGTGCATCTAGAATATATCAGGAGGTATGTTTGCACGATTCATAGAGGTGGCCAAGGTAGTTCAGGATAGGTGCAGTTGCTTCCTAACAGACTACTTACAAGAGGTTTAAGGATGAACTGAAGACAAAGAATTTTCTTTGCCTCCTTTCACTGCAACTTTTAGCCTGGTGTCCTTTTCTGATGCAGTCAAAACCTTTTTTTTTTCAAGCCACTTTCACCTGATCTGTCAGTAAAATCTTCTCCAGGACCAGCTCCATGTCTGACACATATTTGCAATGAGAATGTCTTGGTTCATCTTTGGTAAAAGAATTTCTCAACCACTCATTGACAATGAATGGGTGCCAGCCACTCTAAAAGAACAATCATTTGAGTTAATGAAAGAATTGCTAGGCTTTCTCCCTCTTAGACTATTTTAAATATAAGTATATATACAGATAATTAACGTAATAGTATAACAGATGCTTTCATTCATTCTCCCTGTATGAAATAAAAATTTACTTCAGCAGGGAGTTTCAGAGCAAAGTGACAAAGACCTGTGGAGAGAGGATGGAAGAACATTTAAATTTAGGTACAAACAACTAACCAGGTTTTTAAGGACAATTTAGAATGGCGGATGAGAACTTGGTGGTACTAGAGGGAAAAACCCTATGAATTCTACCACTATCAACATTTAAATTGAACATAGAAGCCCTTTTGGGGTTTATAGAAATTAAAACCTTGGCCCTGAATTCACTACTGCAACAGGGCTTGCGGTATTGATTTTCAAGGAAATGGGATTGGCCATAGTCACCATTAAATGTTAGATCTCTTTATCAAAGCACAGACTAAAACCAGAGGATAAATGAAAATATGTACTCAGTATCTCCAGCACTTTTTTTTAGGCTTCACTTCAAAAATGTGGAAATACACTTACAAGCAGAGATGACAGACTGACTCCCTGCAATTAAAAGAAGAGGTGACCATTAATGCCCTACTGAAGTACATGGAGGTACTCCTCAGTTTAACTCTTTCCTCCACTCATGACATGATGGCATCCAATATATATTGATTTTGTTATCTTTTAGATCCTTACAATACTGAATTGATCACAGCATCCTGAACTTCACCCAGCTGCGCAGGTTCATAGAGGGTTGTACAATCACACCCTTCTGTCTTTGCTTTACAGACTAGAGACCTATCACATTTCTTTCCCACTGTAAATAGACATCATATTACTGTTCCCAGCTGATAATCCAGTCTAGCTCCTGGGTCTCTTTTCTGCTTGTGGCCTCCCCTTCCTCCCTGCCAGGCTGGCCCTGAGCAAGGTATGCAAGCATGATGCTGCCTGGGTACCCTGGAAGAAGACTCCACAGGCACATTCAGACAAATTACAGAAATGTGTTTTGAAATCTTTTGTCAGGAAAGGCTTTCTCAGGAAACTGCAAGAGCTGAAAGTTTTTGAGAAACAAACCTGAAGTTAATGTGAAGGTGGACAAACAGAATTCATTGTAATCTAGTAACTGTGGAAGTGTTTTGGCTATGCTTACTCCATCTGTCAATCATCATGTCATCCAGATAAAAACAAGATCATAATACAACCTCCAAACAAGGAAAAGAGCCTGCACTAGCTTCAGACACCAGTGTTATATTGTATTTTTAATTATCATATGATATTTAATTCATATTCATCAATTTCCTTAACGCCTGAAGTTTATAATGTAGTAGGTTGAATTTTGGGTATTTGATTCCATATTCATGGTCATTTTGCCTTCCCAGGCAGCTTGTTGCCCAGGTGTAGGAAGCCACTGACTTTCACTGTGTGTATGGTATAAGCTGCCCATGGTAACCAGTAGCTGACTGTGCTGCAGAGTTTTTTGTTTCTGTTAAAATGCAGTTCGACAGCAGACAAGAATCTCAAATACCTACTTGCATGATTTTCTGCTTGTAGATTAACTCTTTACATTAATTATTTAAAATTTTAAGTAGGTATTAGTGCTATATTGCGAACTAGAATGTGTGGAGAGCTTTTTGGCAGAAAATGGACATCTCGGCTTGACAATGTCCTTGACTGAAGAATAAAGAACAATTGAAGAAAGTTGGCAGCTGGTAAACAAGAAAATGCAGAGTTGCAGAACTATAGAACTAAGGGACTGATAACCAGGATGCTGACAGTAAAGTTAATCTTTTAGCTCAGCCAATCAGTGTGTAGACTAGAGTGTGTGAACAGCAAATGCACAATACATTGTAAGAAATTATTATAATGCAGCCTCATTCGTGCTTCCTGACATAGCTTTGAAGATGGTATAAATTCTCAGTGTTAAAAACAATAAAGGTCTCTGTCTGTTTGCACTGTGCACAGAGTCTCTGCCTCCATCTCCTCAAATGGTGACCCTGATGTGATGGTCTTAAACGACGCACCAACAGAAGAATAGTAGCGTTCCGGAGGAGTCGTCTCAGTTGAACAATCTTCTGTCGGCTGGACCAGTCAGGAACCAAAGGGAAAGAAAGGAAAAAAGATAAATACGTGGCCACAATCCCCTGCATCTGTTAACAGGTGAGTAACAGAGAAACGTGATGGGAAATATTATGTCAAGTGATGAAAAAGCAGTAATAAAAATTTTGAAACATATTCTGAAGAGGTGTAGCATATGATGAAAAAACTTTAACTTTTCTGTTAGCATGGTTAAAAGAAAAAAATCTACCTGCAGAGATGCCACAGGCTTTTAAACTGGGACTGTGGAAAAAAGCAGATCTTCTTTTTGACTGTGAAACCAAAGGGGATTCAAATGCTGTCAAAGTCTTAACGACATGGCGGCTGGTCTATGAGACTTTAGTAGACTTGCATTTGGAAAGAAAAATGATCAAAGAGTCTCAAGGAGTTTTTAACAACGCCAGTGGTCCTTGTGAGGATACATCTGATATAGGTGAAAGCAGTGTAACACAAGCAACTGAAGTGTCTGGACAGAGTTCTGATGATGATAATGATGTCGGTGGTCCATCAACTGAAAGTAAAAATGAAAATGATAATATAGAGGACAATGCTAAAACCAAATATCTTGTTAATAAAGGTAAAACAAAAAAGGGAAATCAACAATTATGTTGGCGAGACCCACCTGTGCTCAATAGCTCAAGCTCGGACAATGAGAGTAATGATAACCGGCACAGCTTTAAGAAACAATGAGGGCAAAAGATTGATCCATTTCGGGAACAATGCAGAAAAGATCTGTTTGACAGTATTAAGGAGGAGAACCGATACAAATGACTTTTCCTGTGGTGCTTCGTCCTAATGGTCCACCACAATTTCAGCTGTTTGATTGGCAATTAGTAAAAGAGGTCAGAAAAGCAGTCATGGAGGTGGGTTTGCAAGCCCCATTTATACAGGCATTGTTAGAAAATGTGCTGTGTGGACAACTTGTAACACCATTTGATTGTCATCAGTTAGCAGCTATGATACTAACACCAACACAAAAACTGTTACGGAGAGATAAATATATGGAGTATGCCGAAGCTAAGGCTGTGGAAAATTTAGAAAGGCAACCAGGTGATCCTTTGTATTGTGTAGGAGTACATCATTACACGGGAACAGGAGTGTTTGCTGGTCCACAAGCGCAAGCTCACTTGCAAGTTGATATCTTACGAGATGAAGCCAGAATGGCAACACAAGCATTTGTGACACTGCCTGAATCAGGCAAAACTGCAGTGTCTTTTTCAACAGTCAGACAAGGACCAAATGAACCATATATGACATTCATAGATGCATTACGAAATGCTATTTATAAAGAAGTGGATAATCCTGACACTAGAGATGCATTACTATTGAAACTAGCTATTGAGAATGCAAATCCAGACTGTAAGAGTGTTTTGTTAAATTTACCTAGAAATGCTACATTATTAGAAATGATGGAAGCTGCCAATCATGTAGGAACAATGGAAGAAAATGCAAAAGTCTTAGCAAGGGCTTTTGCTGCTGCCATGAAAACAGAAGGAGAGCAACATCGATGTTTTTCCTGTGGAAAAACTGGCCATTTTAGTTGGCAATGTCAACAAGGAAAATCACACATGTCTAATCAACCCCCTCAAGCTAAACTTCCAGGAATCTGTCCTCGATGTCAAAAAGGAAGGCGTTTTGTTAAACAATGTCAATCTCGTTTTGATCGTGAGGGACATCCTTTACCTATGCAGAATCAGGGAAACTGGAAGAAAAGCGTGGGGCAGGGCCGCGCACACACACAAGTCCTCCTGACAACCAATCACCAGCATGTCTGCAACAGCTTGCAACAAGAACTAGCGGCAGTGCCGGTGTGGATGTAACAACAACAGAAGATACAACCATAATAGACTCCAGAGTTCACAAGATACCTACTAATGCACAGGGACCTTTAGGATTTGGACTTAGTGCTCTTTTATTAGGCAGATCAAGTATAACAATACAAGGCATATTTGTTATGCCTGGAGTAATTGACAGGGATTATGAAGGACTAATTCAAGTAATGGTCTGGACTCCAAGTCCTCCATTTTTTTTACCGAAAGGGTCTTGGATTTCACAATTAGTATAATTCAAAAACCAAGCATCAGTAACAAGTTCAAAAATCAGAGGTCACGTTGGATTTGGCTCTACAGGACAAGATCAACAAATTATGTGGGCTTTAGAAATCTAAAGTTCCAAACCTAAATTAATGGTTACAATGATTCTGGGAGAGGTGTCAAAGCAAATAGAACTGTTAATTGACACAGGAGCAGATGTAACAGTGATTTCTGAGAAACGATGGCCAAAGTCCTGGCCTCTTGATGCCCTGGGTTCACTTATGGGAGTTGATGGAAATACAGTCACTAAAATTAGTAAAAATATGATTATGTTTTGCATGGCCAATAGTTTGAAATGTACGACAAAACCTTATGTAACACATACTCCAATCAATTTAATGGGAAGAGATTTGTGACAATAAATGAAGTGCATTGTTACTACTTAGCCTTTTCAGTGATGGCTACTGCTTAGTGACCTGTACTCAAACTTCAATGGAAAACAGAAAAGCCAGTTTGGGTAGATCAGTGGCCATTAACCACTGGAAAGGTTGCAATCTTACAAAATTTGGTAAAAGAACAATTGGATACTGGTCACATCAAAAAATCAACTAGTCCTTGGAATACTCCTGTGTTTGTTATTCCAAAGAAATCAGGAAAATGGAGGTTACTCCATAATTTGTGAAAGATCAATGAGGTTATAGTAGACATGGGTACACTGCAAACAGGTCTACCATCACCTTCAATGATTCTGAAAGATTGGGAGATTTTAATAATTGATTTAAAAGATTGCTTTCTTACCATTCTTATTCATCCTGAAGATTCAGATAAATTTGCTTTTTCTGTACCCTCAGTTAATAAGCAGGAACCTATGGACAAGTATCAGTGGATGGTTTTACCTCAAGGAATGAAAAATTCTCCAACAATTTGCCAGCAATTTGTAAGTGCAGCGTTATGACCTTTTAGGAATAAGTATCCTCACTTTTTAGTGTATCATTATATGGATGGTATCTTAATCTCTGGTCAACACATTAAGGAAGAAGTAAACAATGATCTTTTTCAAACATTGCAGGATTCTCACTTACAACTGGCTCCTGAAAAGGTACACACTTCAGTGCCATGGAAGTATTTGGGATCGAAAATACTAGATCACACAATTGAACCTCAACAAGTTATTATAAACACAGACATTAAGACTTTAAATGATCTGCAAAAATTGTTAAGGAACATTAACTGGATTCGAACATTACTTGGTAGTAACAATCAGACATAACAACCATTATTTGATTTGTTGTGAGGGGACTCAGATCTCAATAGCCCGCGGCAATTAACATCACTTGCAACTCAGACCATTGAAAAAATAAGTCAATTAATAAGCCATCAACAAACACACAGAATAATATATCAATGTCCTTTGCACCTTGTTCTTATCAATAACAGTTATCAGCCCTTGGGATTGATATCTCAATGGATTGACTCTGAACCTGAAAATAATAAACTCAAGATTATAGAGTGGATTTTTCTGTCGCATCAGCCTTCTAAAACAGTTACCACAAAGCCAGAAATGTTTGCACAGTTAATTATGAAAGGTCGCAATCGCATTACAGAACTGAATGGAATTGAACCAGAAATTATTGTCATACCAATGCAAGAGGACTACTTGCAATGGTCTCTACAAAACAATCTGCATTTACAAATTGCTTTATCAGGTTTTACTAGAAAATTACAAATACAAATTCCTAGTAGCAGAATGCTAACATTTGTAGGTCAACACAGTTTAGAATTAAAGTCAAAACTAAGTCCCACACCCATACAAGTACTTACTGCCTTTACTGACGGTAGTGGTCGCACTGGAAAAGCTGTTCTTACATGGTTAGAGCAAGAACAGTGGAAATCTAAAGTCGCTATTGTTCAAGCTTCACCACAAATTGTAGAATTAAAAGCAGTAGTAATGGTCTTTGAATTATGGCACGACAATCCAGTGAACATTGTTACTGATTCTCTATATGTTGCAGGCCTGTTTCAAAGACTTGAAAGAAGTTATTTGAAACACCTTGATAATCAGCAATTGTTTACTCTACTGAAGCAATTATGGCATTTATTGTCACTTAGGGTAGAAGTATATTATATTTGCCATCATAGAAGTCATACAAACTTGCTTGGGTTTTGTACAGAAGGCAATGCCTGTGCCAACATTCTTACTCAGCCAGTTTTCCTCTCACCAGTGCCAAATACATGGCAACAGGCACATATTTCACATGAATTTTTTCACCAATTGACCAAAGTTCTTAAAAAACAATTCAATATTCCTCTATCTGAAGCTACAGCTATTGTTCAGTCTTGTCGTGACTGTCAAAGAATTTCAAAAGGAACAGCTGTGGCAGTTAACCCTAGAGGGTTGTTTTCTCTTCAATTGTAGCAAACTGATGTCACCCATATTTCTGAATTTGGTAAACTAAAACATGTTCATGTATCTATTGATACTTTTTCAATGGCTGTTTGTATGACTTCATTAAGTGGTGAGTAAACAAGACATGTTCAAACTCATTTTCACCACGTTTTTACTACTCTAGGTGTTCCACATAAAATAAAGACCAACAATGGTCCAGCATATTTGTCCCATTCCACTGAAAAATTTCTCAGACAATGGGGTGTTCAACATATTACAGGTATTCCTTATTCTCCCACAGGACAAGCAATTATTGAGCGTACTCATCACACGATCAAAAATTATTTACAAAAACAAAAGCAGGGAGAATTGGGAGAAACTCCAGTAAACAAACTAGCAAAAGTACAGTATGTAATGAATTTTTTGCGTCTTGCAGGTGATGATCTTATTCCACCTATGGTAAAACATACACAGTCTATGTCAACAGGTTTGGTTGAATCAACAGACCATGTCAAAGTTTTAATCAAAAATAGGGAAGGATCATGGGAAGGTCCTTATCAGTTAATAACGCAGGGAAGAGGTTATGCTTGTGTCATTACAGGGGCAGGACCCACGTGGATACCAGCAAAATGGGTGAAACCAGCAGTGGAACAAGACTCAACGGTGCCTTCTGCATCATCGTGACAGTCCTTGTTTCGAGAATTATAACTGGAATGAAACTACACCAACTGCATCAATTGATGCCGAGACAGAACATATGGGTAACTTTAGCCAATCAAACGGGTCAGGATTCTTTATGCTTATCTATGTCTACACCTGACAATCCGTTTCGTACCTGCCTCATAGGCATCCCGACGTTTGATCCTAAACATTTTACAGTGTGGGTAAAGGACAAGACTATCTTAGGTATCAATAAAACCCAGATTATCAATATCTGCAATAGGACATGGGGAGGTCTCTGTGGAAAATGGACAACCATAAGGCATCAGTACCCTAACCTCCCAGATGCAATCCAAACAGCAATGATTATAGAAAAATTGAATGTAACTATGTTACCTCCGCAAGAACTGGACCTTCTCGGCTCCATGTCAAGTAACCAGAGTTGTGTGATGTTCAGAGGAACAGAGCTCATGAGGATAGCAATGGTAAATTCTGATCAAACCTGGCCGGGAAAATCTCCATTGTTAACTTATCCAAATAATTCACTTTGGGTAAATTCAAGTGAAAAATTGTTTCAGAATGATACTGCATATTGCAACAGAGGTCTCTGGACTAACATGAGCTCGCCACAACATCCCTTAGCACTACCAGAAGGATTGGTTTTGATCTGTGGAGACCAGGCATGGCCAGGTATTCCAGCAGGAGCTTTAAAAGGTCCATGTTATCTTGGGAAGCTAACAATGTTTGTGCCTAGCTACTAATAAATTCTTAATCATATCATTTGGAATACCACAAGCAGTGTAAGACAAAACCGTGCAGTATGGCAACTATATCAGAACTGTCAAGATGAAATACAATTTTGGGATACTCCTGCTAGAGTTGCAACAGCTTTGTTTACTCCTCATCTTGCAGCAGGAAAAGCTGTAGGAGATATAACTAAACTAGCATGCTGGACTGCCAAACAATTGAATTTGACTTCAGATATAATCAAAAGCTTGCTCATGGATGTAGATAGTGTTAGACATGCTACACTGCAAAATTGTGCTGCAATTGATTTTTTATTATTAGCACAAGGACATGGTTGTGAAGACTTTGAAGGAATGTGTGGTATGAACCTGTCTAATCATTCGGTATCAATACTCAGAGTTAGCTGAACTGCAACATAATATGCGTAAACTAACTGTTACAGACTGGGGGCTAAATGAGTGGCTTGCTAACTGGGGTATCACCAGATGGTTAAAAGATCTGGTGAAGCAGCCTATAGTTGTAGGAATTGTTATATTAATGATCTTATTTTTTGTGCCTTGCTTTTTATGGTGTGTTAAGGATTTGTTACAGAAAGAATATCAGAGACTGGTTGCTGTTACCATCAAAGAAAAAGAAGGGGGAACTGTGGAGAGCTTTTAGGCAGAAAATGGACATCTCGGCTTGACGATGTCCTTGACTGAAGAATAAAGAACTATTGAAGAAAGTTGGCAGCTGGTAAACAAGAAAATGCAGAGTTGCAGAACTATAGAACTACGGGACTGATAACCAGGATGCTGACAGTAAAGTTAATCTTTTAGCTCAGCCAATCAGTGTATAGACTAGAGTGTGTGAACAGCAAATGCACAATACATTGTAAGAAATTATTATAATGCAGCCTCATTCGTGCTTCCTGACATAGCTTTGAAGATGGTATAAATTCTCAGTGTTAAAAACAATAAAGGTCTCTGTCTGTTTGCACTGTGCACAGAGTCCGTGCCTCCGTCTCCTCAAGAATGACAAATTGATGACAAGTATGAATCAAGAAAAGCAATCTGACTGTCTCCTCAACCAAATGGCTCAGAGTCCTTTATCTGCCTTCCCTCTCCGGACTGTTCTGGAGTACCAGGTCTGGGCCTTTGCCCCAGTCCAAGCAGCAACATGCTGAGACATGAACTGAACATTTACTCTGGCAAAACTTATGCTGGCACATTTCCACAGTATCTCTCCTTGACAGTATCTCTCAGAGTCCTGAAGGTCTTACTTTGGTTCCTGTATCTTCTATAGGTCATATAACTCTTGTGCCAAAAGACTAAGTAATCTATCATCTTCTATACTCCTTTGTACAATTATACCCTAATGTAATGCAGCAGGAGAACTAATACATTTCGAAGTCACTGTAATTAAGATGGAGATTTGGGTTGTAGTGTCAGGAAGATTATAATATTTCTGATGGTTAGGAAAATAGGGAGAGCATTATGCAGAGATTTTCTTCTCCTATTAAAAAAAAAAAAAAAAAGGCCCTGAACAAACAGTAAAGAAGGAATATAAGTGAAAGAGAAGGGGGAAGGCTAAAGAAAAATGTTTTATTAGTAGTGCTTTCTCTCCTGATCCCTTAAGAATGATATTTCCAGAGAAATAAGAATTAACACACTATGAGCTGGACAGTGAGACTCAGTCTTACATGGCAAAAGAGAGGCAGCCAGCGCATTTATTGACACTTGTTGTCTAAGCCCTTTCCCAGTAACACCCATCAGAAGGCAGAAAAGCAGAAGAGTTCAGTTTGTTGCAGTACCCTCTGCTCCACAAACAGGCACCACACTGCGCCTGACTGTGTGGAAGCCAAGTGGCCACTAGCCAGATGGCCCACTTCGCCATCACAGGTTACCAGCCCCTCTGTTTGGCCAAAACAGCTGAATTTCTAGCTCTCCCAGTTCAGCTGCTCCTACCAAAAGGCTGTGGGTATTTTTACCACATGAAGGAACTAAGAGAACTAAAGAAAAACCTGCAGCAGGAACGTCTCTGCAACCTTAGTTGCTGTAGTATATCAAGTGTTTTCTGTTTCTGAAAGAGATTAATGCCCCCTAGTTTAATTTTCTCCTTTGAGAAGTGCAAAACTCTTGCTTTGCGGAAGCTCTGATAAGGTGCTCTGCCCAAGTAAAATGTTCCTGTTGATGTTTCTCTGAAGTGCATTAAAGAATAAATACACTGTCAACGGGGCTTGGTGTGAAGACTGACTTCCCCTCCCTCAGATGAACTATGGAAAGTCGAAAACAGAAAGCGAAGAACAAAATAAATGAACCCCTCTTAGGAATGACTTTCTGCATACACTCGTACTAGAAGAATGAATCATAAAATGCCAACAAAACCACCCATGTATTGTATATAGCAAAAGGTAACATTTATTAATTTGCATACATTACATAGTAACACCAGCAGTAACTCCATTCTGCTTAGTTAAAATTAAGCACCAAATTTAAATTTTACAAAGTCAATTAATAAGTCACTGATCAGTGCACAGCTGGAAACAAGATCAGTTGCCCTTTATTGCCTGTTTGCCTCAGTCGAGACACTCATTTAAACAATTTAAATGTTTACAAAACTGGCAGTTGCACAATCAACCTCCCAGCAGAACTTCTGAAAGCAATTTCTAATGTTTTTGTTTATTTTCCAAATAATTATTTTATTTCAGCTCCCTCACAGAGAACATTTTTCAGCCTTTAATAATTTCTAAACATCAGGCAGTCATTTCATGTCTGGAATTTGTCTCAATTACTGACCAGATATGAAGCCTCATTAGGTCATACCTCACCCTCCATTTTCACTAATCAACAAGAACAAAACAAAGAATAAAATGAGGGATTTAACATTTTTGTCTGCATGCTTATAAAAATATCAGCCCATACCAGTATCCTTGTTATCCTAGTGTCAACTACAAGAGAGAGAACCAGATTTTCTCTATTTGCCAGTTTTACCGGGCCTGATTTACAGCGTGATCACTTCCTAAATGTCCATGGTAGGTCTCAGCTACACAGCATGGTACTGAGTGTCTCAATTCTCTGTTACACTACTGCCCTGATTAAACTAAAGTTCTTGCCTGGGGATTTGTTTTGCAGTGGTTCTAGGCTCTCTTGCTCCCCTAGCCCTAATACAATTACCAACCACCCCTGTTATTACTTTTTTTCAGCATGATTTGGCAATGTTCTCTTTGGCTTTTCTCTCTGTGGAGATAAATTAATATTGAAGGGATGACAAAGTAAGAAATAATCACAGGCAGATTTTTGCTTGATGATTGGAACCACGTTGTTTGCCTTTATTTCTGTTGGAGCAAGGATTTGAATCCCAAGCAGAGGATGGCAGCTGGCACAGTGCAGATGACCAGATAACAGTCCATTTCCCAGAAAGCTTGCCAAGCCAGTGTACATGCATTGTCTTCTGGCCAGTGTGCCAGTTAAAGATGCTAAAGCTCTTGACTGACCTCAGTTGGAAGATACTTTTCAGTCACATCTGCTGACTGACCTCTCTGAGGTAATCAGTCCATAATTTTTTTTAGTCAAAATGAGTTAGGTTGCTTTTAGCAGCCAAAACACAGTGTGCATGCAAGCAAAGTCATTTGAATTGGAGCGAGTTTCAACAAATACATAACATCTCCCCTGGTGGCTGAGGCAATAGCAATTTCTGAAAGAAAACCTGAGCAGCTAAGGTAGTAACACAAACAATAATATTACCACAGGTTTTAATTTATATAATCAGCTGTAAATAACCACAAATAATCTCAAATTGCCTTTAGGGAATGCATGTGGGATGCAGGAGACAGAAGCTGTGACCTAGGTATCACCTCTGCCTCAGCATGTCACAGAGGTTGGTGCTTTCAAAGCAACTAACCCCTTCCCAGCCACAGTTTCAATATCCATTAAATCGTCATTTCAGAAACTGGCATGGCACTTCGATGTAATATGTGAATTGCCCTGTACCAGAGGAACTCCCTCATGCAGCACAGAATGGGCAGGATAACAGCAGGGACTGTGCCAAAAGTAGCTTACCAAATCCAGGGATCAAACTGCTCCTTTCCTGGCTGTAAGTCAGGCTTCACTTGCCTCTGGCTGCTTACAGAGAAATGGTGAATGACAGTCCTGTGTCTGGACACTTGCTATAGCAATTATGCTCATGAGTAACTTGGTTTTAAATACCTGTAGAGACTCTGAAAATTCAGTCTGTTGTGTCAAATTGAGTATAGAGCAGATGTCAGCTTTGTGATGTTTTGCGGGAGAGCTGAGCACGCACACGACCAATGTGATCAAGCAATGCCCGTTTATTACAACTAAGAAAGTCCTTTTATAATGTTCTCCCGCATACGTGAGTAACATGCAGTACAAGTCCTCAAGATTGGACAGTTAACTTAGCCCGTGCTTTAAACCTTCTTATGACTGGATAAAAAGTGCCCCATCAGCCTTGCCAGGCTTCCTGCCTTGTGTAACTTCCTCTTCCATCCCAACCCCTTCCGGGGTTTGTTTGTCTCGTTGAGTTTCTCCCCCCTCATTCAGGGTTACGTCCTTATCTCATTCTTGCTCAGGCTGAGGCTCTTATCAGTCTTGTTCTCATGCAGGATTGCTCATATGTCCATTCTCTCGCAGAAAGTCCTCTTGAATCCCAACATATCCCTCTTTCTGGTTTTGAGCAATCCAAATTTCTTGCAGGCCCTTTTGTACTGAATGTCTAACACAAGAAACTAAGCATGGCAAAATAACAGCAAGCATGATAACTACAATAATTCCAACAATTCCTTGTAACAACTCCTTCAACCATCCTGTGATTCCTAGTGAAGCAAACCATTCTGATAAGGGTGATGTTACAACAGTTAACTTCTTCATGTTATCTTTCAGTTTTCTCAGATTCTTATCGATAGATACTGAATGACCAGATAAATTCATACAACATATTCCTTCAAACTCTTCACACCCATGCCCTTGTGCTAAACGCAAAAAATCAATGGCAGCCCTATCTTGAAGTATAGCATGTCTAAGACTCTCAACATCCATAGCCAAATCACCTATTATATTTGATGTCAAGTTCATTTGTTAGCAGTCCAACACGCAAGACGAGTGACTAGTTGTAATCCCTTTTTGGTCCCAACTGGAGACACTAGGGAAGCAATGATGTTTGTAGGGCTATTCCAAAATTGCACTCGATCATTACATCCAGGTCCTAGCTGGTACACTTGTCATTTGGACCCATGGCGTTTTGTATAATTAAACAATGTTCTGTTAAAAAGATGAGTCATGTTCGACTTAAACATAGTTAACTTTCCCAAATACCATGGGCCCCCTATTCATTTGGAAGGAATTCCAGGCCATGCTCTGTCCCCACAGATCAAGAAAGTGTGGTCGGGTAAACGTAATCCCACTGTGTTATTGAACCAAATATTGGAATACTGACATTTTGGGGGATAGTAATCGCCAGGTTGGTTCCCAGTATATGAAGTGTTGCTTGGTGACACTGTTTGGCTGACAGTCAGGGGTACATTAGAATTAACTAATAAGGCAGCTATTTTCCCACTCCCTTTAAACATTACTGCACCAAAGCTGGGTAACATAGAGCCAAACAAATCTAACTCTTGTGGTTCAGTCATGGTTTTGTTAAGACTCATAACGAGCTGACCTTGCCAAAAGGCTGTGGTGTTAATGCCAGGATGAGTAGCTTGGGCAGTGGCATTGACCTGTGAAAAGGTCATCTTTGCCCAACTATCATTTGACACCAGTCCAATAAACTCTTATGGGTCAAAGTATGGAATTCCCAATAGACATGTTCGGAATGGGTTTGAAGGAGTAGCCATCGAAAGGCAAAAGGATTCTTGGCCCATCTCATTAGCTATCATTACCCATATATTTGGTCGAGGAGACACTACTCCTACTGGATGAGCATTAAGCACTGTCAGAACCATCGCAAGTTTTAGGATTGTGAGCTTAATTTTCTCTCCAAGGCCACACTCAGCGAGATGGAACCCACTGCAAGCCATGATCTGTAAGCAAACATATATAACCTCTGCCGGTTAATTGCACTTTAACAGGTCCTTCCCATTGCTCAGTATTTAAATTTTTGAACATAACTAACGGTTGCTGTATACCCATAGATCGCTCAGCATCACCTTTTTTTGCTGAACTGTAAATCATCATTGGTGGTTCTCAACATTCTTCTGTAAGCCTCAAGAACTTCAAAACATAAAACTTCGCTTAATCATTCAGCTGGCATCATACTTGTGGTTTCCTCTTTTTGTTTTTGAAGCATTTGCTTCAGAGTTTGATGAGCTCATTCAATGATTGCTTGTCCAGTGGGAGATTGTGGAATTCCTGTATGGTGTTTGATTCCCCACAAGATACAGAAACTTTGGAAGCGTCCAGAAATATATGCTGGATCATTATCTGTTTTGATCTTTCTTGGCACCCCAAGTACTGCAAAAGAACTATATAAATGTTTTTCAACATGTTTAGCTGTCTCTCCAGTTTGGGCTGTAGCCCAGATGGCCATGGAGAAGGTATTAATAACATGCACATATTTTTGTCTATCGAATTCTGCTATGTGAGTAACATTCATTTGCCACAATTGTAGAGGGGATAGGCCCCGTGGGTTGACTCCTGTTCCCAGGCCAAATCCTATTTTTTGACAGGACGGGCAAGAGGCAACAATTCCCTTTGCATCTGCAAAAGGAATTTTAAATTGTTTATGCAACATTTTTGCTGACTGATGCAAAAAATTGTGAGATTCTCTAGCTTGTGCAAACAAGTTTGGAGGAGGTCCAGACCAGGCTGGAGCAACTAATGGATCAGCTAATTCATTCCCATATCCTAGTCCCTCCTTGGTGACTTCTGATGTGAGTAATAAAGTAGACAACACTTCTCTCGTCCAGAGTGTGAGCCAGTTGTTGCAACAGTTTTCCTAAGTGTTCATTTTTTACTTCTTTTATTTGTCCCCGTTCAATCCTTCTTATTACTCCTACTACATAGAGTGAATCAGACACTACATTTAATCCTAAATGTGGCTCGGACAGAAATGCCCACAAAACTGCTTGGAGTTCTAAAGTCTGTAAGGAATCTTCTCTTTGACCTTGAATGAGGTGACATTTCCATTCATTTCCTTCTAACCAGGTGCATGCAGCTTGCTTCGATTTTTTTCCCTGCATATGTAAAAACTGTTCACCCTTGAACTGGCACTTCTGATTGCATTGGAAAATTTTCAATTACTTGGTTCATTAACAATGGTAGTAATCAATGTGTTGGGTAAACATTAGACAGCTGACCAGTATAGTCTTCAAGAGCAACTTGTAGTGCCTCAGAATGTCTGAGCAACCAGTCTAAATAATCCTGTATTAATGGAATAATAATAGTTTGAGGATCAGTACCTGTAATTCCAATAATTCAATGTCTGCCTTTCATGATTAATTGTGATAGCAACTCTGCTTCTGTAGTTATGGTTTTCTTTGGGGTATGCGCAGTAAAAACCCACTCTAAAATTCATAGAAGTTGTTTCTGTTCTGAGTCATATTGCATAATGATGGCCAATGGATATTGTCTATTTCCTCTGCTATTGATAATCATCAATTGCACTGGGAGTTCCAGTCATATTCGTTGTGCATGACATGATCCTATTTTATCTCTAATTTTTTGCAAGGCAATTTCATGTTCCTGCGTCAAGGTTTTTTTGCTATTAGCTTGAACAGTAGTGTTCAACAGTGACATGAATGGTTTTATATCATCATTGGTAATACCACGTAACTTCCTAACCCATTGGATATCTCCAATTAGTTTTTGGACATCATTCAATGTGTGGACCTCTGTATTAATTTTTAATTTCTGTGGACGAATAGTGGCATTGGTGATTGTCCACCCTGACTACTTCCAAGGGGAGGTACACTGTACCTTTTCAGGAGCTATTTTCAAACCTCTGTTGGACAGTTCCTTTTGCAAATGACCTAATATAGTTTCTGATAGCATGTGTTCCCCAACTATTAAGATATCATCCATGCAACGGTAAATAATTAATTGAGGAAACATTTTTCTGACTGGCTCTAGTGCCCAGGCAACAAAGATCTGACACATAGTAGGAGAATTTTTCATACCTTGAGGTAACACTACCCAATGGTACCGTTTTGCTGGCTCAGCCTTATTTATAGATGGGACAGAGAATGCAAACTTTTCCCCATCATCCTCATGAAGTGGAATGGTGAAAAAACAATCTTTTAAATCAATGATTAACACTGACCAAGATTCTGGTATCATGGAAGGAGATGGTAATCCTGGCTGCAAATATCCCATAGATTCCATTACTGCGTTGACCCCACGTAAATTGTGTAGGAACAACAAAAATTGGAGTATTCCAAGCACTCTGTGATGGGATGATATGTACTGCTTGCAATTGCTCTTCAACCAACTGATGGATAATTTGCAGCCTCTCTCGTTTCAATGGCCACTGATCTATCCACACAGGTGTTTCTGTTTTCCATTTAAGTTTGAGGATAGCCTGCTCATCAATGGCCATCACTGAAAAGGTTGTGTAACCAATGTTGTTCTAACTTGGCTTAAGACATCTCGTCCAAGTAATGTGATAGGAACTTGCATCACATAAGGCTTTATGGTAACGAGCCTCATCACGAAATTTAATTACAATAGGATCTTTGCTAATTCTGGTGGCTTGGGATACCCCAATGCCAAACACTCCCATGGCTGCCTCAATGGTAGGCCATGAGGCAAGCCATTGTTGGGCTGATATAATGGTAATGTCGGCCCCTGTATCTACTAACATTTTTAATTTTTTGCAATCCCCGTCAGGAGACTGAATAACCATTTCACATTCTGGTTTTCCTTTGTGTATCTCAAGAGACAGATGTACTTGCAGTTGTCCGGTTGATCCAAATCCACCAGTCCCTCAATTAACTTCCCCTACACTCCGAACACACGCTTTAAATGGCACAAGCTGAGCAATTCTGCTGCCTTTGGGAATAAACACAGGTGGGGTTAGGGTTTGAACCATTATTTTTATAACACCAATATAATCCGCATTAATTATACCCAATAATACTTGAATGCCTTGGCGAGTCGCCAATGATCTCCCTATTATAAAAGCACTTAATCCAAATCCTAACGGTCCTTCCACATTACTATCCACTAAGTGGACCTTCTGATCTTGTATTGTAACGTCTACTGCTGTTTCCACGTCCACTCCAGCACTCCCTGTTGTGGCAGAGGTGTGAATGGACAGGAAACGATCTCCTGTCCCTGATTTTGAGCTTGCCATACACCCCTTATTTGTGTCTGAGCGCGAGAGGGATCTGCGCTCTTTTTCATGTTTCCCGAACGTGTTCTGCACTCATGGATGTGGTGAGTAATCTTTTACAATTACTACACCATTTTTGAGCCTTTAGACTTTTGCATTGTGCTTGAAGATGACCTCCCTTGCCACAGTTATAACACTTCTTTCCCCTTATTTCGCACCCCTTTTTAACGTGGAAAAATGGTGCAACCACCTCACACACAACAGCTGCATAAGCTGCAACATTACCTTGTTGCATTCCTCTGTTTGTTAATTCAATAATGTCAGCTACAGACGCTCCTTGGGGGAGGGTAGCTAACAATCGCTTGGTAGTTGGGTTGGCATTCTCAAAGGTCATTAATTTAAACGTGTTTTCTTTCATTTCTATGGTCAAGACAGGTTGCTGTTCCAGGGAGTCATAAAGGCAGTCTACAAATTTGGAAAAAGGCTCATTAAGACCTTGTTTTGCTGTTACAAATTTATCTTGCCACTTTCCTTCTGTATTAGGTACAGACAGCAGGGCTTGAGAAGTTATTGACTGTGATAGTCGTAACACTGCATCAGAAAGATTTACTTGCCATCTACTGCTGCAAAGAGTCCTGTACCTAACAACATTTGTGCCTGAACGAGATGAAGTGGATCGCCTTGTGGTCATGGCTGAGCTTCCTCATTATTAGCTAATTTAGTCCAAGCACTGTCAAACAGAATCTTTTGAGATGGAGTTAATATAACTGCTGCTATTTGATCAATATCTTTTGGAATTAACAGTGCTGACAAAAAAAATATAATTAATGATTTGCTTTGTTAATTGATGGTTAAGACCATTTTGCATTACTGAAGCTCTAGCCTTTTCAAGCAATTTCCAATCTAAAGGATCCCACGCATTAGTACCAGAAGCACTATTAATATAAACAGGAAATGCTTGTACATTCTCAGGAATAAAACACCCTTCCACAATAGCACCTCTAATAACCCCCTTCCATTGATGCGTGGCCACAGAGGCACTCCGCATCTGTGAAGAGAAAAGATGTGAGGTTGCAGTGTGAGATGATGAAGGCACAGCCACTGCCTGTGATGATGACAGGAAGGGATGGGTGGCAGGTACTGGAACTGAATATTCAAGGTGGGGTTCAGGAGCAGACAGCTGCTGTTGTGCACCTGATGAAAAGGTATACGATTTGTGGCCCATCTTTTCTTTCTGTGTTACAGTCAATTTTTCAAGCTTGTCTACAAGCTGCTGGAGTAAGATTTCTGTGTTTGAAATGCCCGGTTGTGAGGGAGGGGTTTGCTCTCCCGTAGTGTTGCCTTGCAAAGAAGGCAAAGGTGGAGATACATCACCGCCGCTTGCGTTCTTGTCTGTGTTTCACCCACTGTTGGACTCTGCACTCTGTCCACTGCCGGACTCTGCGCTCTGCCCACTGTCAGACCCCGTGGACTCTTCTGATGCTGCCTCATTCTCCTTCCTGATGGCATCAGGTGCACTTCCGATGTTCTCAGCTCCCGCCCGTGCAGCTTTCGGTTTAGCCCCTGCTGCCTGCCGCAGACCTGGCAGCGTGATCGACAGAGTAAACAGGTTTTTTTCCTGAGCTAACGTGACGGGAGCCACTAGGGGCGCAGGCATTGGAGGCGGATTGTCAGAAGTAAATGCCGCTCTGATTGCTGCAAAGGCAGAAACAGCAGCTGAACGCTCACTGCTCAGCTATTGCAAAGTCTCTCAGATTTGTTTCCAGAGTGTGCTATAGTTCCTCACTTCTTTTGCTGACTTTTCTCCATCACTGATCGAATCCCAAAGCTGTTTCCCTATAGATTCCCAGGTAGATATATCAAACGTGAGGCCTACAGTCGTTATAAGTCCCTTTTCATGGCTCCATCTTAATAAACCTCCCAGAGTAGACTTAGCATATTTTATCCCTCTCATTGCAAGGATATACTGGAGGAGTTTCACCACTGCCTGTTTGTCCTTGGCAAGTGTTGACCCCATTCCTTCCCGATGCTGCTTTTCGAGGATCTTTCCTTCTATCTCTCCCTTTTAAAGTTACAGCACACTGATTCTCACCTCCAGACACCGGGGCAGTGCCTGTACTTCTCGACCAGCTTTCTCCCCCTCAGATTGCACTCTGACAAGTCCTCCTTAGTGAAGACTTTGTGCCAATCTTGAGGGCCCCACCCAGGGACGCCACTTGTGGGAGAGCTGAGCATGCACACAACCAATGTGATCAAGCAATGCCCATTTATTACAACTAAGAAAGCCCTTTTATAATGTTCTCCCGCACACGTGAGTAACATGCAGTACAAATCCTCAAGATTGGACAGTTAATTTAGCCTGCACTTTAAACCTTCTTATGACTGGATAAAAAGTGCCCCATCAGCCTTGCCAGGCTTCCTGCCTTGTGTAACTTCCTCTTCCATCCCAACCCCTTCCGGGGGTTGTTTGTCTCATCAAGTTTCTCCCCCCTCATTCAGGGTCACATCCTTATCACATTCTTGCTCAGGCTGAGGCTCTTATCAGTCGTGTTCTCATGCAGGATTGCTCATACGTCTATTCTCTCGCAGAAAGTCCTCTAGAATCCCAACAATGTTTGACAATGGGGTGGTTTTTTTAATTTTACCTTTAAAAATAGTAATAATAATAAAAAAACACATGCTGGCCCAGTTTCTCTTGTAACTTCGACAACACAAACCAGCTGTATATACTCAGAGCCAGACCATAGAGATTAATCTGATCCCAGTGCTTGGTCTGCTCTCAGTAAGGTATTATTTTCTATTTGCCAAGACTAACCCAGTTGTAAATTCAAAACATAATCATTTTGCTTGTGCTGTGGTACTTTTTATTCTTTGAACACCTCTGCACCAGAAAAAAATATTTTCTTTTCTTCACAGGATTCATTGAACCTCATATGTCTCCCGCATTTCCCATATAGCTGTGTGATTACTGAAGAAGCATTTGACATTAATATAATGAACAAAGA
The DNA here is from genome assembly GCF_965140245.1 of Athene noctua. NCBI lineage: Eukaryota > Metazoa > Chordata > Aves > Strigiformes > Strigidae > Athene > Athene noctua. Next base: position 86,614,116 of record NC_134037.1, on the reverse strand, counting down.
CTCAGAATCATAGCTTAAGCATTTTTCAGTTAGTGAGGTCAAGGAGATCAAGCTTTCAATAACTTGACTGTACTGCTGAAGCATAAACATCTGTTAAACAGATATATGCATATTTAACTTATACATATATTTACAATCTTCTAAGTGCACAGATTAAAACTAGCATTAATTTGTTGTCAATCTGTTGTCTTCAGACATTTTGCAGTAAAGACTGACATCTAGTCTAATACTGCTCAAACAGGATAGATCATCCGATGTTTTCTCTGCCCAGGAAGCATCCAACTTCATTCATGTGCTCCACTTGTTCACCATTCATTTTCGACACCTCTGTCACTTTACTATGGTGTCAGTTACCATCCCACTTTGTCATCATCCCCACCCTTTCTTCTCAGCTGTTGCTGGGCTCCTCCTCTTCCTGGCGGCTCATGACACCATATCTCTTTCCCAGAAGCAGCACCCTTCTTTTAGGGGCAGGATTTCAGCTGTGATTGTGCTGCCCATTGTCTTCCTTCTCATCCCATTAGCCCCCAACTGGCCCTGTCCTTCCTGCAGGAAGAAGCCAGCTCCCTTTCCTGCTTAGCAACACTACCATTTCCAAAATAACCACAGAAAGATAGATGTTTAACAGGACTGCTTATTCTTAATGGCATTTGAGAGTGTAACTCCTCAGAACCACTTTGAAAATATAATCTTGGGATGACCCTGTAGCTTCAATATCAACATGGTGGTTTTTGACCTGAGGTTCTGGTGCAGCCTTACAGCAGTGTGACCTCTTCCTCATCCGTCTCTGTAAAGACTGTGCTTAGGAATTTAGGGAAATGTAACCTCACAAGCTGAAGAGGTCCTGGCAGATGTTAGAAACAAACTTGTCTCACAATTTTCTAATAGGAAAACAAAGAGCCAAGTAAATATTTAAAGATCTTAAACTTATTGAAACAGACAAACATGCAGCCTGCCAGGATAACCGGGGAGAACCAGACAGAAATTTTTTTTACCAGCACGACCCAGGGTGGTTTGTGCTGCCAGCCATACAACAGCTTGTCCATGGAGCAGCAGGATCCACCCTGGCTTTGTACAGAAAAGACATAAGTTGTGAAGAAGGACAAGCACAACTAAAAAATAAAACAATGATATATTCACTTGCAGTGTTTATGTTTCTGCTTATAAACCCATGAGCTAAGTGTGAGGACACACACTCTTTGAACTTAAACAGCTGGGAAGCAGCACAGCCATGGTTTGCAGCAGGCAAGAGGTTTCTCTTAGCTCAGGGGTCTCTTGATCCCATGGACATGCCTTCACAGAGTTTCTGTAAGTCACTGCCATTTTTTTTTTTTTTTCCATTTTGTGCTTAGGTTACCAAAGCACATCAGTGCTCAGCCATAGCTCTTCCTCTACTAGACCCTGTCATGCACAGAAGAGATAGGGTCACAGATCCTTTTTCCCTACAGAAACGAGGCTATTAAATCCTAGCCACATGTAGCCAGCATGTCACTGCCTCAGATTAACTGTCCACTGGAAACCGTGGCTGAGACATCTGGCCATCTGGTCTCCATGAGCAGCAAGTGGAAGCAGCTACTTTTTTTCTCATTTATCCTCTCTGGAGACCACCAGCATGTTCACAGAGGATGAGAGTGGCATGTTCTGCATTCCAAGAGTCTTTTCAGATCACACCTCTGTTACACCAACTGCAAATCTATAGAGGAAGGATTTTCACAATTAATATTACTGTGAAAATCAAGCAGAAGTTAAAAAAGAAACTTAAAACATGAATTAAATCAATTACTAATGCAAGAGTAAGGAAATATGTTTGTTTTCTCTGAAGAATAACATTATTTTAAAACTGTGTCTGATACACATCTTCCCCAATATCAGACACATTGTTGGACAAAAATTTTTCAGTCTTTCAAGCAGGGAAATTTTTTTATCCCTGTCAACCTTAATCCAGTGACCTGGTTTTAGAATCATTTACATTTGATCAAATACCCTTTGTAAGTTTCTGTCCTTTAATAATATGTATCCAGTGTTTTCTCCCAGTCATCTATTCAAGTTTCAATTTACTGACTTAACAAGTTTCACATCCCAGTCTTCCTGTGTCTTAGTAAGATATGCATCATGCTTTGTCTTTCATGGTGGGTCTGTTACCAAAAAGACCAGAGATGGTAATCTGCCTGATTACCATCTCTACTACCAGAGATGGTAATGTTTGCTCAAATCTGCCTGGATTTGGTGTGTGCAAAGATTTCCTTGATCATCCTTCCTGTTGGTCATCATGCAAAGATTGTCTGCAGTTGCACCAGAAAGGCAACCCAGAGCACTGGTCACCTTCACAAATACTTGCTTCTTTACTTTCCTGATATACACAGGTCAGAAGTGCCAGGTGGGATGGGATACTCATAAAGAGGATGAAAATAAGGCCTATGCAAGAATTTTAATTTGCAGAGAGTAAACAAAAGTCTTAACGTAAAGATGATAATTACCCCAGGCATACTTGTAATTAATTGTGGAGTGTTGCAGTATAGTTTCTGCTCACAGAGATTGAATCCCAAGCCAGATAAATTAATGGACACGCTTCACCACATAATTACCAGACACTTCTTACTCAAGGGGGCTTTTGACTGTACCCCAGTTAACACCCTTCTACATTCAACATTCAATAGTGACACTTAGTGATGGATTATACCTCAGTCATTACTCTGACAAAAACAAATGAAAAAAAATCTCTTACTGAGTCAACAACTCAGCTTCTGCATAGTCTTGCATCATGAAGAGGGTGTTGTTTAGTGGTAACTTGATCCATCATATGACATCCCCAGAAAACAAGCTGTTTGGAGAACTTTACTTTTATTAAGCATTATAGATAAACTCATCATTCCATGTGTATGAAAAAAAAATACTGACAGAAAAAAATAACAAGCCATAGAAGGGGAAACTGTTCTTCACATCCTTTCACCAAAGCTACTAAATGTGTTGGGTCAGCCTTTGTGTAAACATTATTCAATATACAAAATCTATATCTACAATACCTATGCATGTTATCATTTATGTTTTGTGTGACCTCTTTTTTATTCTTAAAACACTGCAAAAGAAAGGCTTTTAATAGAGGCAGTCCAAGTATGAACTGATATACAGTTGATTGACTCTAAAGTAGAGCTGCTTCCCTCAGCTCCTGATATCAGTATGGATTTTCATCATTAATCTGTCAGTAAAAAAAAATAATCCAGACATCATACAATCTTCAAGAAATGCACTGGCATCTGTTTAATTGAAAGTTATTTTGATCCTGATGTGTTTTCATAGACTTGCATATGAAAGAAACGTTACCATGTTACCCTAACTGTAAGACAGGTCTAGGCTGTTCTTCCTCACTTATGTGAATAGTAACCATCGTTCAGTGAAATGTAGTTGTTTAACCCATCTGGAAAGTGAGGGAGCATTTTTTATCATATCTGCATGATCACAATCCTTGAATATGCCACATTTATTCCAAACTATATTCTATCACTTACCTTTTACAACTTTCCCAAATCTTCCTTGAGTTTCTGACATATAATATGAATGTAAAGGTTTTTTCATTTTCTTCTCACCAGTAGAAAAAGAGAGAACAAAACAAAGCTTCTCTCTTTTTTTCAGTAACTTTGCACATCTTCAGCAAGTTGGAGATAGTAGGTTTGAGTTTGCTTCACTTTTTGCTGCTTGTTTCTGGCGTGCGCTGTTGCAACAAATTGTGATAGCAGCTTTATCAGATGGAAAACACTTATCAGATTAACAGAAAAATGAGTAGAAGAATCAATAAAAATATGAACGTAAGCTGTCTTCATTGTGTTATTAAGTAGTCCAATATTTATCAGTTTTTTAGTTCTGTCACTATTTTCTCTTCCACAATTTTTAAAACCTAAATGAGTCTAGCTTTGTAAAAATGTTCTTTTAAAAGAGCAAAACTACAGTGAACTTCTACTACAAAACACCCTTTTAACCAAATATGTAAATTTGTACAACTGTGAATGATCTTGTCTTGGTGCATTCTCTGGAAATTATTTATCGCCTAGGAATAATATTTTTGCAGCTTCCACAATTGATAGAGTTTACTCCATTAGGCTATTTTTATACGTAACTGACTATGACAAAAGAATTATTTAGTCAGAGAAAATGAAAATAACAATAACTTCTAGTACAAAAACTGCCTTCTAGTTTAAATGTTGTCTTTTGATGCAATTTTAGTTTTGACTTGCTTTGCCCGGTGTTGTATTATAGCCATTAATGTAATTATGGTAAAGCTGTGAAACTAATACAGGCCAGGCTGTTTACCCAAAGAGAGCTGTTTCTCCTGAACAGCTCATCCATTAAATAAATGCCATGCAACCTTTTGTTTGCCACAGATATTAACAATATAATTTTACAAAGCTTGTTGGCTTAAAGACGGTGATATGGTAAACTATTCTTGACCAGTCCAACTGATACTATAAATTAAACATAGCCCAGCTTTTATACTAGGATACAAGTTCTGTAAAGGCTTGCAAGTGCAGCTCAGCTCACAAGGTAGGACAGGTAACACTCTACCACATACAGTATGACAAGCTACCATGGTACCAAACAGGGCAAAAACCTGTAAGAAGCTGATTTTGACTGCTTGAATATCTAAGACACAACTATTAAAAAAAAAAAAAAAAAAAGAAAAGAAAAAAAAGTAGTACATTATCAGCACCCCATATTTTTGAATTCAGTTATATGTCTTATTTCCATTTTTGTTTTAAAATTTGACTTACTATTGAATATTTGAACTTGCAATAATGACAACTATAATCTAAATAATTGGGATGAAACTTGGATAAAGTCCATATAGGTTGAATATTTGGGTAAATCTACCTGATATTAAACTCTCTAAATCTATGGAAACTCTCTGAATCTATGGAATATTTTTCCTGTGTGAAATGAAAGCAGGTCTGCCTTGTGGCATATTTTAAACTAAATATGTTAACATCAAGACTATTCCAAAACTTTTCAAATACTGAATGACTGAATATAAAGCTCATGAAAAAAATGCTTTGCAGAGATTTATGGTGTCCAATCTTTTTTTAGTTACACTTTTTTTTTTTTTTTACAGTGAACAGATCATAAAAAAATTGCTTCAGCATGTATCCAAGATTCAACTTCTGACTGAAACATTTTTGTATTGAAAGAGGGAAAAAAAAAGTCACTATCCCAAGTAAATAGTAGTTACTGCATTCTAAATTGATATTTACTGAAGCAGAATTATTCCTCCTGCTCTTTTGGGCAGTTGTCTCTAAGTCAGTTATAGCAAGTTCCAATAATTTTCTGGGTGAACAATGTACCCAGTTGCCCATGCCTTTCAGTGGAGAATTTGGAGGTTTAGGGCCCACTTATTACAACACAATGCTCTCAAATCCATTTGTTCATGAGTGGGAAGAAACAAGGAAGTTCACAGATGATTATGCATCTGTTAGACTTACACTGAAAAATAGCAGAATAATTCATTAAAACAATCTCTGAGATACAGATGCAAAGGTAGTACTTAGTAATTACATTTAATTCAGTCTGGTTTATGAGTCAGTTACTCATAAATCCAACAAAGAAGAGCAATGGAGGAGATATGAAAGAAAATAATTCTACAAGTCAGTATCATTTTTCTCTGATTATGGACTATCTGGGACCAAATTACTAAACTTCATTGAAATCAATGGCCTTATGCTCACTTACATCATTTGAGATCAGAGTAGCTGGCATCTACCAACACATTGGAACCAGCTAGATATGCAGTAAAAAGCATAATTTTATGAAGACAGTTTGTTTTCAACATGTATAAATCAGAACTTTCCTTCTTGCTTGTATGGATCACATATCAAGTTACTGAAATAAATAGTGGTATTCCTGAGGACAATTTTAACAAGGGTACTTTTCTTGACACTTTAAAATATAATTGTTCCAGTTTATAAAGGCAATAAATTGCTTGCCATAATCTCAGTTGCTCTAGTGCCTGGGATTCTATTAATATTTAGCAGTCATTGGGGTAGCTCTGCTAGTTTCAACATTTAGTGACCTGGACTGAGTGCATGTCCATTGCACTACATGGTTGCACAAAACATAATTAAATGGTCTTCCTATAGTCTTCTAACGAGGCAAGTGCACAGCTTAGTACTGACTGTAGTCTACAGGAATCTGATATCCTTGAGATCAGTTTTTAATGCTGATGCTGATTCAGTTTTTTACATTTCTGAAATTACTTTATGGTTTCAGGGTTTCCCAAAAGGACAAGTCTGAGGGAAGTCCTGCATACTGCAGGGAATATTCAACATCAGCCTAACAGTTGATCCTAAAACCTTGACTTTTGCCCTTCCACATATGGACTTCAAGAAATGCCGCATTTAGCCACATCAATGTGCCAGCTATGCCTTTTCCTGAGAAACATAGTTTTATAATGTTGAATAGTACTTCCCTCCTTTGCCCCACACAACAGTGAGAATTACAAATACAGACATGCTGCAGCAGGCATTTTACTCACTTTGGAGGATCACTAGTAGCTCAGACTATATCCCAAAAAGAATTCCCTCCCAACATAACATTAAACTAAGTTTCAAATTTCCATCCTAGAAAAAGATGTGTATTTCAACACTTGCTCTTTGCCTAGACAAAATTTAGACTACCAAATGTTTTCACACAGTAAAAGACTCCAGTACTTTTGGTTCAGGTATGCTGAAATGTTTAACTGCAAAAGTGCTGAGCAAAAGAAAGCTCCTAGTTCAGTCCAGGGCTGATGCACAACATTTCATTTTAAGTGTGTTAGATTGCAATGCTTTAAGGGAGTTGAAGTGCAAGACACCTCATCAAACTCTCTCCCCATAATTATGCTCATCTCAGAGCACATAACACAACATTGGTCAGAGGGGAATTCTTCAGCTGTATAGTCCTCTGGGGAGTTCAGCTCACAGGGAAGAGTGCATTCCCAAATAACACCCTGGGAATTGCTAGGAAATACCATTCGATGTTAAGAGTTTCCAATTAACTAACCAATTCAAAGTCTTTGGATCTAGGTTGAAACAAACCAGACTTTCTTATTTTCTCACAGTAGAAGCTTCCATCTTTATTTTTAAAAGATAAAAAGATAGAGTAACAATTTTTACTTCCTTCCTACCTATATTTGGACATTTAATTACGTTGAATTACATATTGAATTATATATGCATTACATAGAGTTACATATGTCCCCACTTACGGGGAGTGGAACCCTACTAAATATTTAAAGATTAACAGATTTCAAAATTTCCCTTTATTTTTCCCATTTGTCATCTTAAAGAAGTACAACGAAAAAACAATGCAAGACAGGCATTTAATTTCATACAGAAGAACTCGTACAAACATCATGCTAGAAGAATTGAGCCTCTGAGATAAAGAGCTCATTCACTTCCATCAACCATATTTTTAGAGTACATTTCTACTTTTTTTCCAGGCAATTTTAAGGAATTTGTTATTTTGCCTCTGCACATACCAGTCGTTTCCTCTTTGGTGAGCAGAAACAGAGGGAAGACTGTACATCTGAGGGCACCTCTCTTACAGCATGTGTAATTTCATGGGAAGACTACTGTTTATCTTAGGACTTTACCAGCTTTGCAGGTGCAGGTGACTCTGTCAAGTTTGCAGTGAGCACAGCCTGATCATTGCAGAGGCTGACAGATTTTGGCACTGACAAAGATGAATTGTGTTCTTCATCAGTGAGAGTGCTACAAAACAAAACAGAAGGTCCTCGAAAATCAGTCAGTCCCCAAACTCCAAGCTGCATTTGAAAGCATCAGTTTCTCCGGGTTAGTCTTGACTAGTTAAGAAGTAATTGGAATTTTTGTTCTGTTTTAATTTCTATTATAATCCATTATCATCTCTTAATCACCTCCCATTTGATACAGATAACTCGGTGTCATGTTAGTTCATTGTCATGACATGTTGTTGTCATGGTTTCTGGATCTCTCTTTTCACCAGGGTCAGTAAATCCTGGCCACTGGGGAAATATGTGAAATTACAGGAAGTTTCTGACACTCCCCATGGTGCCTTATTGAGCTTGAAAAGTAAAAGTTTTTTCCACTTCATTCTCACAGGTAGAAGCAGTATAGATGATACCTTCATTGATAAATGTATTTAAATTAACATGAAACACCTAGCTCTATGTCAAGGAACATGCACAGTCGCTAACAAATAATCACTTCTTCCTGAAACAGGTGATTCACCTTCTGTGAGAACAAAAACTGAGGACAACATACCAGTTTTCGGACTAAGACAGAAGGAAATTTGCTATTATTTCAAAACACCTTATGTTTCTTATTAACATGTTAACTAAAAACTTAGCTTTCTAGATCAGACTCATCTTTTCATAACACTGACCCTTTGATAAATCTAGCTTTAACAGATGAAATTTGGAAGGAGAATTTCAGTTTGTTCTCATCCTAGAGTTCAAGTTATGCAGATGCATAGTAATACCAACATTCTTTATTTAGGCACTGTTATTTACAGTCTTGAACGTCTTCAGATTACGTGTGGATTTAATAGTCCTGTTTGTTCAGCTGGAGGTGTTGCAGTAAAATGTAATCATCATGTATTAAACAACATTTATGGTTCAAGACTTTTAAATTCCTCTGCCGCAAATTTTTACTCACAGTCATTTCCTACCTAAAGTAATGCAAATGTGTTACTTTAAAGAACTCGTTGTCTCAACAAATGTTATGTTTTATGAAATTGCTCAAGGTACTTCTACATTTTAATTATTTCTAGATCATATCTATTTTAAATAAATTTACATACATTGCCAGGTAGTTAAGACAGTTGTAATAGTTAACTTTTTTCTGCTTCATTTTTTAAATTCTTACATTCGACAGAAGAAAACAACAGAAATTTTCTCCAAATCCCTCACATTTCTGAAAATAAATAAGAGTTTTGGATGACATTTCAAATTACAAAAGAAGGTACAAAATTGATGAACATTCTTACAGTTATTGCTAGCTTTTCTGACAGAAAAAAAAAAAAAAAAAAAAGGAACTTTTGCACAAATTCACTATTTTAGATCTATTTTGTATTTATTTAGATTACAGTGGGTGTAGAATAATGATGAATCAAACTGCTAAAAAGACAGACAAGTATAGAACACAGCAATAAAATGAGGACAATACAAGAACTACACAACAAGTTTTAAAATTACCCTGCATTTGAATTTACATTTCTATTACTCTCTTGACCATGTCTAGGGACCTTTCATTAGTAGTAAAATGCAATCTGATTGCTTTACATTCTGAAAATTATTGATTCATACCAATACCTCTGATCTTCTGCTGACTGGGCTGTATACTTCAACTACTCCCCTTAAACATGCCACCAAGTAAAATTAGCCATACAAATGCATGTGCACTGTCATTTTCTCAATGTGTTGTGTTATCATTATGATAAATTAATACATTTATGAAAATAACTGTATAGGTTTCACAGGGCAAGATATGTTTCTATACTGAATGTCTTCTTGACAGACTGAACGTCTTTGGCTGTAAGGCAGCAGTAGATATTTTTTTCTGTGTGAGTACCCTCTCAATTATTTCAAAAATACTACTAGCTCCATTAGCACCAGCCTCCAAATATACCTTCCTGAGCCTCAGGAAAGCTTCCTTTGATTTAAGTCATCCTGCAGCTCATTTTAGGCTCTGTCCAATTTTAGGCTCTGTCCAATGTGAAACCAGCAGACCAGAGTCTGTTGGTGGATAGGAAGATACAATAGTATACAATACTATGAAATACATCATCAGAAAAAACAGGCTGTCAGGAAAACACTGGGACCAGAGAGGGTGCTGCCCAAAGGAAGGCAGCTGCAATGTTCAGAGAGTAGAGGATATTTATGTCTGGAAAAGATCATGGGTATAACAGAAAGCAGCATCTGACAAAGACCATGCAAACTCTAGGCTCCTCCTTATCATCTTTAATCACCATAATTTCCCCCTTTCCCCCAATGCAGAGACAGACAGAACCAAGGGCTCCCACCTTCTCCAAGCACCTACGTGCCTGTCCCCAGCCCTGTCTCAGCCATCCTCTCCTGCCAAAGGACTCCAGCAGCTGCTGCTAAAGACAGTGGATGCCTATCCCCACTCTGACCCTCTCCTTTAGGTTTATTCTGTTCTTAGTCTTCAGTATATATTTGAAAATGTATATAACATGGAATTTGCTAGGAAAAAATTACAGTCTTATTATCTGCCCCTCTGTCTTTAATACTTTTGGGAAACTGGGTGTGTATCAGCTTGTAACAATTCCTCAGGAATTTCAAAACCTGTATCAAGTGCTTCTCATGTACCATACTGCCTATTGTTGTCACATAGCACCTTTCATGAGATACCCACGAAGTACTCCTTAACAGGAGGAAGAATTATTTGGACACTGTTAAAAGGACAGTTTCCAGTTTCTTCCTTTATGTTCTGTTCTGGTTTTGACAACAAGGTAAAAATTTACTGTATACAACTGTACAATACACATTAGTACGTAAAAACTTTGTTTCATTAAAAGCACTAGAATGTGAAACCCAGCATGGAAACAGGAATTAAAATAAAGTTAAGGTGTCTTCACAGATAAGATCTGGCATCAAAATGTCTGGTAGCCTCAGGAGATTGCTGTTTATGAAAAGTACAGTGAAAACTCTATAGAATTATCACAACTCTCTACATAGTCATAAATAAAAACTCAGAAAGCAGAGCCAAACAGATGTTCTCCTCCTTCATATACTTACAGCTATTAACTGTATAACCAATGGTTATTATTAATACGTAGAAAGTGAGGATTACAAAGAGGCATAAGAGTGCAAGAATTCAAAAATCCTTTCTTTGGCTCAAGATTATGCAGCCAAGCTTTGTGGACCACATGTAGTTTTGGATGTGCTGCCCATGGAAAGCTGACATGAGCACAAATGGTCAGAACATGTCAGTAAATCAGGGCACACAATGATCTTGCCATCAAGCCTGCCAGCATTTCTGGGTGTCTATTGTAAACAAGGTCACCACTCAAACCAGCAGGCTACCACAAAAAGCAGGAAGTCTGGCATATTTGCTAAAACATAATTTAAGGATGTATATATTGTAATGAAATAAGAGATTATGAGGATAGATAAAATAATAGAAATTACTTAGCTGCTAATCAAACATATTCACCAAATACAAGTCACCTTAAGATATAATTTCACCAATTCCACTGATTTAGTCCAAAGTTCTTTAATGTGCTGAATTATTACCTAAAGAGCACAGGTAGTACTTTGCAGAAGCAGGTATTAAGCAGATGTAGCCTCAGAGAGCTCCCTCAACATGATTCATTTCAGCTGACCCTCTCCTCCTGAAAACACATATCAGTGCTTTTCTTAGAATATGGCTCCACTTTTGATCCCACTGAAGTAGAGGCTTATCTGTTCCTTCTGGATCTGCATAACAAGTTTTCTCATGAGGCTTCCCAGCTCTGCAAACATGTCAGTGTTATCATTAGGAGCACAGCCTTTCCCACACAGTACTTAGGAACTTGCTTTGCTAAAGTCAGGAAGGGAGGTGCTATGAAAATGGAAAATAACACAGAATAGGGAAAGTGACTCACAGTATATTGAGCTCTTAAAAGATCCTAGATAAAATAATAATAATAATAATAATAATAATAATAATAATAATAACCTTCACTTTGCAATAACTGAACCAAACCTTTTCTTTAGGCTCAGACGGAATTTATTTTACACAAACTGCCTTCTGAATCACTGATAATGGTTGCATCTGCTCTAATATGTTCTGCCTGATGGCTTTGCTATACTATGGAAACATATACCTCCCTGTAGAATTTCCCCAAGCTATTAGAAAAAAAATATTAGCCAAAGAAGAAATCACTTCAGTCTTCCTTCCTTCTATTCCTCATATGCTACAATGGAAGTCTCATTTGGACTTAAGCAGTATGAGTTCAAAGCTGCTACTTGGTTGTCTTGTTTTCACTGGCAACTGTGTTAGAAGGATCAAGCAATATGGTCTTCAATTTCTTTTGATAGATATGTTAGCAAGGTTAAAGACACGAAGAGACTAGGTAGCTAGATATCACAAAGATGTAATTAAATACAGAAGCTTCAACTATATCATTCCATACCAGTTTGTTTTGTTAACTAGTCAATTGGAGCATTTTTTTTGCAGTGTTACAAAACTTCCTGTGGTGTTTATTCTAGCTGAAATCATCCTCTCACGTGAATAATTCGTGTGCAGTTACCGAGTTAAATCTGTATAAACCTGTAATGGGAAATTTCCAATTCACTGAAGCCAGCACCTGAGATGAATATTCTCCTCTGTCACTGCTACAACAATTTGTATCTGGTGCCTTTGCAAGGAGGAAGACTCAGGCAGCCAGTCTTGGAACAATAGTTTCCAAGACTTTTCTCAGATCACCTCCCTGGGAACAGACTTTTCTCCTTATCTACCATGTTATTTGTTCTTTCAAACACCACAATACCCTAATTTTCTCAAATTTTTGAGTTCAATGCACTTCAAAAGGTCTTTGTTCTGAATTATTGCAACCTACTACTCTTAGGAAACAAAACAGATAGCAGATCATTTAAGCACATGCCTAACTTTAAGCACAAGCCATTCCCTGGGTCTAAAGGAACTATTGAAAGATATAAATACCTGTGTGAGTGCCCTGAGGATTCAAGACTTGTGATTTCCTGCCTGAACATTGCCTTGTCACCTGACAGGGATGCACAGGGACATCTGAGTGTTTGCAATCATCCCACTGACTTCAGTGAAATGGCTAATGCTCTAAATTAGGTATCAGTTTGACTTCCTCTGTAGAAATGAGGCCAGAGAAATTAATATCTCTAGGCTATTTAATTAGACACCTCCAACTCTGCCTGTGTAACTCTTACAATTAGTTGAGAGAGTCAGAGGCTTTTTCCATGCTATCTACAGAGGGAACAGAGTGGAGATTTGAGACGCAACCAAAAACACATGTATGCTGAAGGCTCAACTGCTTAGAGGAACAGCCAGCAGAAGACAGGAGGCCCAAGGATGCATGTTTGAACTCCTGTCTCTCTCTCTAGGAAGCGGTCATGACACAAATCCAAATACCACGTGCACTGGCAACACAGACAATGGAGCCCCAAGGCCCAGGTTGGGCATTGCAGGTCCCTGACCACTGCTGATCTCTCTGCAGCTCTGCCTGGTACCAAATAAGCTTCACCGACCTACGCATTCAGTTTGGGACACGGAAAGGAAGGTTTCATGTGATGTTTCACAGCCATCAGGGAAGGACCAGGTGACAATAAGAGCCATGTCTGTGCAACACCTACACAATAGTACCTGGGTTGGTAACTAGGGCTCCCAGGCACACCAGAATCTGCTTTGCAGCTCCTTGTAACTCATCACACAAAGCCAAAACATGACCATGCATTTTCCCATGGCAAACTCAGATGTATCTGTCAGAGCAGTGCAGAACCTACAGTACTTTTAAAAACAGCAAAACATAGGAAACACAAAAGTGCCCGCACTTCTCACATTTCTCTGAAATTCCATCAATCATTTCATTACCTAAGCCTTAAGGATTTGCTGCTGGTTAAGAAAGAAAAAATTTCTAGGGTGAGGAGATGATGACAAAGGAAAAATGTCCTAAGTGGGGGAGAAAAATTTCATTTAGAAGCTAAAATCAACTTCCAACTTGTGACTTTTAGATGACATTCATTCCTCTCCTGACCCCCAAGTCCTTATGGGTTAGAGTCAGGCCATGAAAAATATATTCTCTCTTCTCTCTTTCAACTCCCATCTGTCAGTCATCAAGAAAGAACTGCAGAAGATCAAGTCCACTTAAAGAGCAGCTCTTTAGCTTTTGGGACAGATCCTCTGGAGGATCCAGACCCTAGAGGATGAAGAGGTGCAGATACCTGCCACATTGCTTGCACAGCTTGCTTCAGTGGTCACACTTGAGAGTTCATGTTCTATCTTCTGCAGCCTCAGAGGGAAGGGGAGGTTGGAATGAACAGAGATCCCAGACACAACAGACTTTCCAGAATAATCTCATTATTTCTCTCCATATCAGTGATCTTTTTTAGTGACCAAGAACTTTCTAACATCAGTTCTGTGGCTTAAATAATGCTGTGGCGAGTATAAATATAATTTTTTTGCAAATACAGCAAGTAGTCTTTTGATAATCGTACTATTTCTAGTGTAGAAAACTAAAGAGAAGGGAAAAGTATTCACAACTGAAACCTGTAATAAAATAGTAATTGTTACAAATGTTCATACATATACGTAACCATACTAAGGAAGGATTGATTCCATATGCTGTGTCTTCAAAGTCACATGCTTTGTTTAAAGCAGAGTGAGCAACAGACAAAAACTGACTACTCTCATTATGGTATCACATGTACTTTGTGAAAGAGACCTGAAATTGCTTCTCTATCAAAAAAAAAAAAAAAAAAAAATATATATATATAAAAAGTACAGGATAACATTTTATGAGTAATAATAATAGTGGCCATCTATTATACTTTGCTTTTCATCAATAGGTACAGGGTCAGACTTCCTGTTTTCCAGAAGAGAAAATAAGGCACGAAAGGTGGAATGACTGCCCAGGGTGATCCATCAGGCCGACACAGCTTTAGAAATCAAATCCAAGTTTCCTGATTCACAGACCAGCGTTCTGTCCTTAGCAGTATATGATTGGATATCTTAACCACTAGAAGACAACTGCCCGATCATTCACATGTCTCTGAAACCAAAGGGCCTCTGGAAAACACAAGGTATTTGCTGTACAGCAGCCTGCAGTGTCTGACACTCCCAGTGTTTGCAAAGTAATTTTTTAATACAACTTAGTGATGAATTAGACCAAGAAATGGCTGACCTCCATAATTATAGTACATTGTAACAAAATTTGCCACTTATAATAGATGCTTTCCTACATCTTAATACATTTTTGAAGCTTTCACTCTGGAGGCTTGGGTATCTAGTCATTCTTTTCTAGGCAACATTCTAATTCAATAATAATACTTTAAGTGCAGAAACATTTAATAAAAGAAGCATCTGTGCAAAATACACAAATTAAATTGTACATGGAAAAGGCAAATCTGAGGCTGTCTGAGAAGACATTATAACAACAGTGTGATTTCAAATGCAGCACCGTTGAATTTTTTGGAAAAGTATCTTTCCTTTCTTCATGAAAAGGTGACTTGTAGGCAGATGTCTCCACATTTTTAAAGTCTGAAGACTCAATTACTTTACAGAGTAATTACTAGATAACAAAATTATAATAATCACCTGGACCATTAAACTTTGGTAAAGGTGTCTGAACTAATCTCAGGGGAACCAAGAGCTTGTTTAGAGCACGGATATTAAGCAGCAGTAATTAAGTAACACAGTGGGAGTGTGAGTCCCAGGAGAAAACATGTTACAATGACAATTTTATTACACATCTCAATTACTTCTTGCCACGTACTTCAGTTTTCTGCAGTAGAAAACTACCACTACTTCAGGTCTCCAGAAGCCTGAGGCACTGAACAGATGTCCTGAGCCCCTTCTCTAGTCCTGAGACCAACTGGCATACTCTGGTAACATCCACCCTGGAATGGTAAACCTGGCCATATCCAAACTGCCCAGGGCTAACAGCATCTCTTATATTATTTC
Source organism: Athene noctua (assembly GCF_965140245.1). Classification (NCBI taxonomy): domain Eukaryota; kingdom Metazoa; phylum Chordata; class Aves; order Strigiformes; family Strigidae; genus Athene; species Athene noctua. The sequence continues at coordinate 86,598,460 of NC_134037.1, read as the reverse complement.
CCAAACTGTCCCAGGAATTACCCGGGAGACTGCTAATAAGCCACAACTGTGCACGGGACTGTTTGAACCATTTAATAGTGCAGGCAGCCTACTTCTGCACCTCTGCCTGCGCCCTGGCGATCTTTATTTACTAGACATGACAGAGGCAATATTTACCTCCTAGCAAACAAATGTCAGATGAGATGGACAAATAAAGAATGGACAAAGGATGGACAAAGGAGAATGACACGTGAAGAGGGAAGATAGGGTCAAAGTTAACTCGGAAAACAGTGAGTTAGTGTTGTAGATAAATGTGAACAATGCAGGAGGCAAGAAGAGAGAATGTTGCAATAATTAGGAAAGGGTGAGGGATGGACCTAAGTGAGGGAATGCAGCAGCCTCTGCATTTTAGAACTGCTAGTCAAGAGGAATCTCAGAAGTTCACAGACATGCCTGGGCAGGGGCTCAGCTGAAGACAACCCTGAGGTCCAGGGAAGGTCTGTTCTCAGTGAACAGAAAGGAAGTAGTGGGGATGGCTAAGAAGACAGTGTACTGTTGTTTATGGCACCACTAAGCTGTATCCCCACAAGGCAGAGGCAAGTTGTGGGTTTAGCTTTTATACATGGCCTGAAATTCATCTGTCCAGACTTGAATACCTGAGCAGCTGACAGAGAGCCTCCCAGAGGTGAGGAACCCGGCAGATGGGAAGGAAGCTCACAGATATATTCCAGATCATCTGGGATGTATATGCTTCAGTCAGAAAAGAGCCATAGAGATCAAAAGAGAAGCAAAAGTGTCCAAAGAAGCTGCCCAGGCAGAGAACACCACCCCAATAACTCACATTAAGCTGATCATCACCCTGTCTTACTGATGTGCTGGTGAGCAGAGCTTCAGCACATCCAAGCTCAGGAGGCACAGTGGGTGCTAAAATCAATCAAGCTGCTCTCTTGGCCAAGCATTTGTGGTTAGAAGCTGTAGGTGCTGCAGTCCTGAAAGTCCTGGATCACAGAAGCTATCAGGAGCCCCTGTGTCTCTGAGAAATGGGTTCAGGTGTCCCTTCATGTAATCATCATCTAAAGGACTGTGGAAGAAGGGAACAATCTCTATTACAGCAGGATAGGGCAACCAGAAAATAGCCTTTTAACTATTTTATCTTGTTTGTGGGAGCAGCAAACCAGAAAAATGTATAGACCGCAGCATAAGCACAGTCACTCTTTCACACATATATAACAGCATACATGTGTGCATGCACACTCAGACATGACTTGCATGTTGGAATTTATCTAGAAACCTGCATTTTCAGAGACATCCAGCTCTTACTGGCTACATCTAAACTAGTAAATTCAAGAGCACCATCATCTTGTTACATAAATGTAGCCTCTTTACCGCATAACTGTTGGAAGTTTATTAACATGATTTTGAACCAGGGAGCAACTAACACTTTCTCAGGCAGCTCCTAGGGACAATTTGAGGTTTCTGATGAGTCAGGAACCATTTCCATTAGGCCATTTGGATACAGCCTTTCTGTTTTACACGATAAGGTCATTTAAAAGTATGGACACGAGCAAAAATTTCCAGTTGGTTTCAAGGCCAGATAATGGGTCCTGGGACTGTTCAGTGCACTATTGCAGATGTATGCAGACTCACTCTCCTGGGATGAATAGCAATTTTGCTGTGTTTCTCAACAGAAGTCTAAAGTAGACAAACTGCATATTGGTGGCCAGAAGCATCGTATAGAGAGGTGATGCAGATAGAGAAGAGTAGTGATATGATACATTCAGCTGGCTAGCAATTGACATTTTTTGGTTCTATGAATACTGCAATACATACATAAATATTTGTGGAGAAAAAAATATTATGACATTAAACTTTGCCTGGCAAAGTATGGTGTGATTTAGTGTGAATTTTACTCCCTGCCCCATACTGCCAGATAATCACATGGACAGACAGTGTGCTGGGGATTTCATTTGTCAAGAAGAATAGCTAGGGGAAAAGATCTTAAGGACTGAGAAACTCCTGGAAAGTCTTCATGCTATGGGGTGCCAAAAGAAAACGGGAGACTTAACAGCTGGATCCTGAAAGGGTCTGAGCTGGCAGTCAGCATATAACTCAAGGCTTGCTGTTATCTTTTCTCTCAACATGGATATACAGCTCTTATGCTCTACTAAACTGGAACTTAGGAGTCTCTGTAATATGTGCTTCTAATGTGTGAACCACTTATTTTATCTTGATACAGTTGTTTACTGGCTAAGCCACCAGTAATGATAGGAGTCGCTGTGGCCTGATGCTGCCACATCGAAATGAATATATCTGCAAGTATGTATCAATGGTGATGTTTCTGAGGTTGGAATGTGCTGCAGTGTATATGCTCACATAACGGTTAAAATTCTGCTCCTGCTTGTCACATCGTTAAGCCTTGAAGGTCTCTGCTCTCTGGTAGTTATTTTCCAAGCTGTTCAGTACCAACCACTCTGCTACAGAGGAAAAACAGTCGCACTGTGCTTTCATGGACAACTCTGTGCTTCTTTGAATAGTTTCACAGACTCTACATACATTCTGAAAGAAAAAATCTGTTTGCTTTATGTCTCTCCAGAGACACAAAACAATCTGATGGACAGACATTCAAATGCCATTGATGGCACTAATGTTTCCTAGTTCTTACAAATTTCTGCAGCTAAAAAATTAGACACTGATCTGAACTTCTCTTCAAAAATTGGGAAAAACTAGGGTTAATCTGATTCTTACAATAAATAATGTATCATTCATTACCCTTTAGGAAAAAGGGTGACTTTGGTTCAAAAACCTCATGTGTATTGCATGTTTTGGTCTAAGAAAAACACTATTATTTATAGTGCATTATGAAATAAAGGTAATACAGAAACTTTCAGGTGGCCAAGGAGGGATTTTTATGGCTCCAAGGCTTATTTATAGTAAATATTATTTATTGTCCCTGTGAAAAGTTCTTATACCATTACCATGCCTGATTTTTCTCAAGGATCAACATAACCATAAATATTTTCTGCATTTTAATATAAATTTAGGATGAAGTTCCTCCAAATGTGGATACTACATTACTCTCTCAGCATCCTTAAACTCTCTGTCCCCCATCCCTCGATTCGTCACTAAGCATGCACAGGACCTTTTCCATGGGACATTTTCCTCATTGCAGAGTGCTTTGGTGAGACAGAAATGTAGGAGTGTCACCAAAACAGAATGAAAGACCTTATCAACACCAATTCGATGTAGATAAGCAGACACTCCTTCATTAATGGCCAGTTGTGCAGGGGAGTCATCTCACCAACAATGCACACCTAACTCATGTAACATGCTGTTTATATAGGATACACTAATACATATTAATCAAGTTCTCATACATAAACATGTTAATTCCCGTAACTCATTTTCTTATTCCCACCTCTTTCCGGTCATGCACACTTGAGTCCTGAAATGAGTCTGGGGCTGCTTTTGCGACCACCACAGACTACCGACTCGAAAGAAAGACCCCCCCAATTTCCCTGACTCAAGGACTTTTGGCTTACATTGTGATTTTAACATGCTTTGAGGCCCTTTCCACCATGTAATTTTTAGAACACTTGATCTACAGGGCAATAAATCGTCCTTACTGTCAGTCTAACAATGGTACCTCATCATGAATCTTATTCTTTGTGTAGAAATCTAGTTACTTAATATCACTAGTCTGCATGGCCTTAGCCTGGGACTTTAAAAAGGATTTTGTAGCAGCATAACTGGTTGCATAGTTACTCTAAATCATTCCTTATTTAAATCCAAATCAACAAAAATCATTAAAATCAGCTCAAATTAGTAACAAATCATTAACAATCAGTAACAGGAGTATATTAAGGAGGCAAGTCAGAGGATGAGCTGCAGTGTTTTGATCTGGCTCAGCAAATGCCCACACATAAAAGGAAACAGCAGTCCTGAAAAAGTCCTATATTCTGATTTCACATTTGGTAAGGTTTCAGCCACCTCCATCCCAGGTAGTTATGTACCAAAAGATTCTCCCAACTTTACACAAGACAGGCTAGTTAAGCCTCTTGGTATTTAAAAAAATAAAAGAAAGTCATACTTACAGCTACTTCATGGTTTAACGTGTAGTTAAATACTCACTTATGTTTTTAGATACATAATTCCCTGTTTCAATGATATTTCTTTCTCCAGTGTAGAAAGACATCCAGCCTTCTCTCCTGTGCTATACCTCATAAGATCAACCTGCAGAATGATGGGAATGTACAGAGTTAAAATATGCTGGTCCAAATCCATTTCCTAAAAGCCCATTGGCAGAGGAGAAGATGATAGAGTAAATAGCTTCTCACCAGCTGGCAGATTTTTTTCTTACTAATAGAATTCAAAACATAATCTAGAATAAGGAAATTTATGTCCATGAATTGTATGGCTTTTCACAGCTCAAGGCCAGCTCTGCTATTAGCCATAACAGTCAGAGCTTTCCGTACATTAAACAACTTTTTTGCTCAGATCACTTGTAAAATCCAGATAACAGTATCACAGCAGACCGAGAAATCCATACCAAGACACCAAAAAACCACAATGACTAATAAAAGAGAGAGAACAAACCCCTCTAAATTAAGAGATTATGTAATCTCCTATCTGTCTGACTCGCTGCTATCTTGGCAAGCTTGTATATTTCTTTCTGGTTATTTATTTGTACTTATGACCAGAAATTAGAAAAGCATGACAATTATCTGGGAAAAGAGGCCTGCAAAGTACCAGCTGAGTCACCATGCTTTGTCTTCCATAATCAAAAGAAATTATGTCATCGTTTTTAAATCCATATAGGTCGAGAAGGATAGCCATTCCCCTCACGTACACACAAGCTACAAATCATCCACAGCATGAGAGTCAAGCCCTCAGTGACTGCACTGCACTAAAGAAAGAGGGATTCAGAGTCTGGAGTCAGGGCTGCTGCCAGCTGTGAGTTTACAAGTGGACAGCTTTTGAGGATGCAAAGTGAGATGAGGTATCATCTCCTCCACACCACCATGACTCTCCCAGACAGAAATTAAAAATAAAGAAACCTGGTAGATGAAAAGTTATGTGCACCTGTGGACAGATAATTACTGCTACCACTGTTAGAGAATAGCAACCAATAATGGAATTATGTGGGGACAAGCAGTTCAGCATTGCTGCTAGGGTTGGATTTAGCATGAGATATAGTCATTACCACCTAATCACATCAAGCTGCAGAGGAAAAGTTAAAACAAAACAAAAACACCCACAAAAAACTACCAAACCACAAAATCTGGCACAGACATTCCTTGGTGCTGGAACACCCTGTTTCTCTCTTCCTCTTTGCTATCAGCCTATATGGCACCTTCTACTGCAGAATTCTGAGGTACTGATTAGAAGTCAGGCATCTTTCAGGACCAAACACGGTTTGGGACATATAAATGATTGCAAGAGGTAAATAGAAATGTAAAGTTGACATTCCGATCTGAAGGTGAGCTCCTGGGGACACAGTGTAAGGTGGAGAAGCAGAGAAAAACACATACAATTCTCAGTACCTAGCTGGTGTCTCCTGGGTTTTCCTACAGTTGCTGGAGAGATTTGGGTAACTCCCAGAGTCCACTGAAAGTATTCAGAGTTCCTACTTTGAATTTCTTCTCAATATTCTGGGGTACCTGGAAAGACCAATCATGCCAGAGAGACCACATTTTTTCCTGAACAAAAATCAAAAGTAACCCACTGCAGCCTGAATATCTCTGGTTATTCCACAGCCCCATAAAGGCCGGAATGCCTCACCTTCATTCTGAGGAGCTCCTGCAATTCCTTGAACTCAAGAATTACTCCAGGAAGCAATCCTGCAGTATTGTATCTACACTTATAGCATATGCTACACAAAACATTACAAGTTAGAAAATGGTTTCTATTTCTTTGTTCCATGGTTTTCTGCATAAAGTCTGTGGGGATGCAAGTGGCTTGATTTTGAATGAGTGGAATGAAGTGGGGCCACATATACCCCCACCCATTTTTAATGGCTTGCTAATTCCAGTCCTTATTCATTATGTAGTCACATCCTAAACTGAGGGGGATTACAGATGGGGTGGCACCTATTTGTTGAGTTCATACTGCAGAATATAATAACACTATCCACTGGTGTCCTAATGAATTCCCACTCATACTATGTTCTCATTCCCAGAACTTCCAAAACACCACACATGTAGCTCACCTGTAGTTTTTGCAAAATCCCCTGAAAGATATGCAACAAAAATATGCAAATAAGGCAGGCAATACAATGACAGTACTGTCTGAAAACAAATAAATTAACATAGTCTTTGGTAAATCCTCTTACTTGGGCAAATCCTATTTTTCAGATAAATAAAATGTCTCCTGGGGTTTTTTGAGCAAAGAACTGTCTCTGAAAATGAAATGCCTCTGCAGGCATAAGAACAGGATTTCTTCTTAGTAATCATAGCTAAATTTATTAGAGCTTTTTCTCTTCTGCCACATGTGCCAGTATACTTCATGGCTGTTGTGACAGCACCTGGGGGCTGCTCTCAAGCACATAAATTGCTTTTTCTTTCAACTCAACTGGGTTGTGATTTGCTTGAACAGAAAATTGTCCCGTTCAGAATAGAGGAAAGAAAAGAAAAAGGAGACCCTTAGCAGACTCAGAGGAGGGTGAAGAGACTGCAGGGAAAAGGTCCTTTCTAATAAAAACAAACAAACAAACAAACAAACCAACCAACCAACCACAAAAAAAACCCCAGAAGTTGTTTTCCCCAGCTAAGATTGATGCACACTCTTCCTGTCTTGAGGAAAAACTAAGGGGTTCTGATTTCACCAGGTTTTCCTAAATACCTGAAATTGGGGATGCCTCAGGGACAGATGCAAACCAAGGTACAACAGAGGACACACACAACCAGGGGATTAGAGCAGCATTATTTGGTGCAGGACTAGGTGATGATCTGTGTCCAGGCTCCCATTTTAGTGTGTTCTGATGAGCAGAAATATGAGCACATACACCCTGTAAAAGTACTAGCAGTAAGTGCAGATTCCCAGAAAACACTGGACTTGCTCTGCCTTCACCAGCCTGATAAAGCCTGTGTCTGCATTGCCAGTTCTACCTGTGGTAGGCATTTACCAGCACCTCTGCCATCAGCAGCCAATCAAACAGGTAAAAAGAACTGAATCATTCTCAAGTAACCAGCTTTCCTCTCTTCCATCCAGGCAGCAATCCAGGCAAAAAGAGAGGATAAGGGTAGTAGGCAGTGATAGTGAGGAGGCTAAGTAAAGCTTAATTGCCATTTTCCTTCCCAGCTGTTAAAAATATCCACATCCAAAGCCTCTAACACTTGGCAGAAACCTTTCATCCATGGATTTTATGATAGACTTCCCAAGGACTTTTGCTCCTAAGTCAGTTTAGTCTTATCCACACACACACACACACACACACACACACACACACAGAAAAAACATGTATATAAACACACATATTGTAAAAGGTTTCAGGGCATGCTGTAGAAGTTATTGGAGGCTTTCTTCTATTTCTTGACCTATTTTACTCATATTTAATCTTGTTTGTTCACTCAGTCTTTGAAAATGCCTCAGTTTGTCAAAGACATACCATAATACCAGCAGCACAATACAGACTTTCACTTCCTGCTGACTTCACTGTGATCGTAAATGTCCGAAGACTTAAGCACCCTGTTTAAAAACGAACCCTTGTCAGGTGAAGAATTGCACAAGGAAGTAGTCTGTACACTTGGATCTGCCTGAGGATGTTTATTCCACATTCTTGAGCTCATTTTAGACTTGGAGAGACTTTAGCGCCGATTCATGTGACATCTGCTTGGGTCAGTGATGGGTAAAAGACTGCGTCACTGTACAGATCTCTCTCCCTTACCGATGACTCTCACTGCAATCCTTTGGTTTGATACAAATAACATTGCTTCTATCTTGTTATAAAAATCCTGTATGAAAACAGACAAAAGAGAAAGTTGGAAAAATACAGAGCTGCTTGGTTCCCAAAAAAACCCTCTTTTTAAGAAAGATCCGAACTCAGACTTGAAATTAAAAAATCTCCAAATTTCTCCACAGATCCAACCTATGAAACTTCGTTTAGAAGAAATTAGAACGTTATAACAATTCTGCCATCTTTCTTCATGCTATAGATCTGAAGGTAAAAAACTGTTATCTTTCTTGCTTCCTTACAGAAAAATGTTACACTAAGCCTTCACCAACTTAGTTGTAGATCACAAGAAGTAATAGCTTAAGATGTAGGTGAGGCACCAAGTGATCTAATCTGATGTGCAGCTAGACCAGATATCAGACCCACATTCTTTGTCCTTTAAACTATTAAAAATAAGACTATAAAAAGAAAAAAAAATGTATGTATCACTTTTACAGAAGATATAAGAAGATATAAAATAATTGTATTTATAGAAGAAAATTACTGTTGATGAAAAAATCAAAAGAAATACTACTACAAAGAGAAATGTAGTAGGGAAAAGGTGGTTTGTGTGTGGAAGATTATCACAGGTGCAATAGGTGCTATAACAGAAGATATATAATTAGTAGGAACTTACTTGGACAGATTAATGTAAAATATACCAGACTGTCTGCATGTTCAAAATATCATGGTGAATCAGACCATGACAAAGCCAGAGTATGTGTTCAAGTAGTGATAGAGAGCCGCAGTGACTGGAAGGAGAGGATGAGAAAAAGCAGAGACCTGGCAGGCAGCCAGTCAACAAGTGCTGCTGTCAGAGAAGGCATTTGCAGGCAGGGCAGGTGACTGGCATTTGCAAGACACTGAGGGACAAATCCATCATAAATTTTTTTTTGCATTGTTTTGTATGCCTTCTTTGCAATATTTGCTTTTCCATTACATAGCTTTTGGTACTCGATCATTTCTCCTATGAGCGATATGTTTCTAAACTTGGTTAATCATATTTTTTCTTGTTTCATATGGTGCATACTGAGGATGAGAAATGACAGAAGACATGCTGACTTTAAAAGGAAAGCAGAAAAAAGAGAGAAAGGAAAGATGGTGCAAAAAGAAAAGAGAGTCAGTTAACATCATTGTCAAGAGTGAAAAAGAATGGCACCTAGAAAATCTATAACGATTGTACAATGGTCTAAATTTTCTGCAGTATTTTCAAATAAACAGTACCCAAGTTTTGGTAAGAAACTCAAAAAGCTATTTCATCTTAAGTAGTAAAAAATGCCCAGAAGGGAGCATGCATTTTATGAAATATACATGGAAGAGTCTTTCAATTTTTAAGTCAAAGACAACCGTTCTCAGAATCTCCCAGTAGTGAGGTCAGTGTAGCATTAGCTATTTCAGTACAGTCAAACTTTGAAAGCAGGATAAAAATGCCTTAGAACAGACACTAATGCAAGTGAATCCAGGTAAAAATCTCTGCACAGAACATAAATATTTTGTTTTCTTTATGTTCTTTACAATTGCAGTCAAACATTACATTAGTAACAAATAATTTAGTTTATTATGTTAAATTTTCAGTTTTGTTTGGCTATTTGGGAAATAACATTTTATTTATCCTAGTTTAGAAACTAGACTCAAAAGAGAGGAAGAAATAATTTTAACTTTGATGTTACTTTTCACAGCCCCATTCTTTTTGCCTCATATATCATGCTCTCTTTTCTTTACGTCCTCTGAAGGTTTTCTGAAGTCCAGCAATCTACTTTAATTAATATTTTTATCCCCACATGTAATAAACCTGTAAATATAACTGAACCAGATTTTTTGACAAAGAATTCATTCACAGTTCATAAATACATTTAGTGGAAGCATTTTGACTTAAGTTAACCTTCTTGTCTGCACAACAATTATTTTGCTTAGTATGGTCAAATCTAACCTAAATTAGCTAATTTAAATGAAAGCAGAAAAATAAAATATTTATCTATTTTGTTCAGGTTGACAGACTCATGTTTATTTGAAAGAAAGCTTACAAATACCTAAAAAGCTTAAAGATGAATGGCCAGGCTGGACTGTATCTACTTAAAAGTAGTAAGATTTTTGTAGAAAAAACTAATTACAAACTAATGACTTTATATGTATCTAGTGAAAGAGTTCAATGCAATACAAAGGGTTTTACTGTCAATGAAGATAGAAAGTTAACAAATCTGGACTGTGCAGTATTCCTGCTAACAAGTACTAGCAAGTTGCCACAGTCTTTCACACAATTTGCTTGACCAGTTCACATAAAACAGGGCAAACACTAGTGGTTAAAGGAAGGATTCAGGCCTGCATGCAGGAGGAATACTTTCTGGCTTTCAGTTGAAAAAAAACAACCTGTATGATGTATGTGATTAATCATGTGTTTCCCATATAACCTATTCTTTCTTCTCATTAAGTTCTCCAACAAGTCAGCGAAAGCTGTGAACAGCATTTACCACCTGGTCTTTTTTTTCTGGAAATCAAACCCACTAAATCCACATTAATCCATGTAGTTAACTACTATGCAATAAGTAAACAGTATTATACACCTCCTGAGTGATTGAGTGATGCTGTAAATAACGGAGCTAGTCTTGCATGAGGAATTCTTTCTTTAAGCAGAGAAATACTTAAGGTATATATAAAAAAGTCTCATTCCTCAGGCAAATTATCTACTGCCTTTGCCAAGTCTGCAGCACTTGACTTCAGTGCCTACCCTTGTTTTATTAGCATGCCAAGTTATACTACGTCCATAACATCCTTTTCCTTTTCCTTCAGGAAACATGTGGAATATGGCAAAAATTGACATATCATCAAAAACTATCTTAAGGAAAAGGAAAAGGATCAAAATTCAAGGAAGAAATTGCAAATGAGAGCTTCCAGCAGGAAAATAGAAGTGTTCTGTCTATCAGCAATTTAAAGAGAAGCCAAATTACCAGTATCCTTTCCCAGACAATACTCAGTTTGAACAGAAATCCATACAGTAATATATATTGTATTTCCAGGTGGTCATGCAGGAAATTCTAATTGTTTTTTAATATAAAGAAGGTTATCTGAGGAACAGAAACCAAACCCACAATATTTTAGGAACATTTATCTTTGTAACAATGCCAAAAACAGTATTTGCACTTTTCTGTTTGAGATCCCTAAGAACATATGGGGCACTTATTATTCACCCCAAGGATTCCCCAGAATCTAACAGCTGCCAGGCTGTTTAAATGACAGAAAGTTTCCTGCTAGCATGTTTTTCATTTGCAATGTCACTACTACTTGACACACCTGGCTAATGTCAAAGATTTCTCTTTCTGATATCCCTTGAAGAACAGCCATCTGTGATGCAATATGTAAAGTATCTATAAAATGACCAAACTTTATTAAAGAAAAATGAAAAAGGATTTTGTGATGTGTGCATACATTTACCAACACAGGGAACAGGATACACACCAGCTTCTTCAAGGGGAATGGTCAAAAGTGCAGGGCAGAAGAAAAAGAGAGAAGCTAAACAGAATATCATTAGAACTTGGAAAAGTTGAAGTTGTCAACAACATCTAAGCAAAATGTCAGCCTACTCTTTTCACCAGATTTCCATGGCTTCCAGGTCAGATGAGCTGCTCCAGTGGGTGGCTGCGATAGTTTAAGGGATGCTCCTAAATGCCTCAGTGGGAATTATGGTACGGCACCATGTGAAAAAAGTCAGGGGTTACTTCTCTGTCATTATCACCTTGGTTATGTCAGCATTAAGTGCATTTCAGTCTGTTCCCACCTAATTCTGTGAAAATGAGCTAAATTTGAAAAAGGAAGTGCTACTATTCTGAGTGTTGAAATTATGTGTATTATTCTCAGACACCCCAATATCTTAAACTGGTTCATCTCTATAGTACATTGACTTCCTTTTCAATCTTCAGTGAATTATTTCTTGACCACATGAGGATTCAGCACTTTTGAAAATCTTATGGCTAATGGTTAGTTTGGGGTTTTCTAACAGAAATATTGTGCAAGTTGTCCTTATGAAATTGCCTATATTTATAACAAGGGAAGACGTACCATTCTGTCAATGCCAGTTTGTTCCACTCTTTGAGGACAAAATACACTATGATAATTGTTTACATAAAATGTTGACTGCATTGGAGCCAGAATTATCAAACAACTGTTCCATGGTTGAGAACAGAAAGATAAAATCTAATCTGGGATATTCATCCTAGACCAGTCATTGATTCCATCTATAAATGTAGGTGCTATTGCTGGTTTTCTAGATGACCTATCAAATGACATGGAGTACCTTCAAGTGTGACACTTTCCCAAGGGGAGTCACAACAGCCCTGCAGACCAGTAATGCAGCAGGGCCAGGGCTGGTGCCTCAGACTCTGCATGGTGTTTGCTGGCTCAGCCTGCACCACCTGAGGCCCACCTGAAACTTTGCTGCTGTTCGGCTGAACTGTAAAAGCCATTTTTCCTATGACAATAAAACCTAAAAAACTCACTGTATACAGTACAGACAGAATGACCTGGACTTCCAGAACAATGAAGTAAAAGCATGTTAGAAAACACATTAAAATGACCCCAAGCAGATCCTGGAGTGAAGGCGAGAAAGCATCGACTTCAACACTATCTTCCTCTCAGCAAAGGGCCCAGGATACCAATGACTCACCATAGTCCCCCAAACACACTCTACCATCAACTTTAGAACACAGAGAGATGGTGGAAAGAGGAATATAACATCAGGAAAAAGGTTAATACTAGGAAATATACATAACTATTTTAACTTATTTTTTATTGTTGAGACCTTTTCTGTGCAGTAATATTTTTTTCTTTCTTTCTCTTAGAGATCTGCATTAGCATCAGCTATTGTATTAGAATGTTAAGGTTTTGGTTATACAAATTCTTTGCTTTCTATGTAAGATTTTTTTTTCTTTTTTGACCTGTGCAAGACTTTGAGTGTAAAAGCAAGCAAAAGAGACTTTCCAACTCAAATGAACTAACTAAAATTAGCAACATGCACTTTGTTACATCTATTGACTTGAGTAACCTGTTGTGATCTGTAAAGCAGGATTGTATTATACAACTGTTTTCAACACAGAGATCAGCCTGAACCAAAAACTTATTTCCAGATTATTTCAACCTCATAAGAAAATCTCAAACTGAAATATATACCTGAATCAACTGGCTCGAAGAAATGCAGATGTGTTGTGTGACTCAGCCAGCCCCAAACTTCACAGCTCAAACCTTCACTCCAGCTATTTAAAGCCATCATTTATGAGCTTCTGGATATTAACACCAAGCATAGCAAGTATGGCTATACCATGCTTAATAAAAAGACTGAAATATATGATGAATTCGTAAAATTATTATTATAGTTAGGCAGTATGTTGGCATGAAAAATCACAGTGCTTTTAACCTTGCAGAATATTAGAAAATGTAAAATTTGCATTCATAGGCATTAGGTAATCTCAGATAAAATCAACTTTCTCTGGCAGACCAACCTTACTTTGAAGTGAACATAAACTGTGAACTCTCCATATCACCTTTTCAATCTCTTTCAGATAAATCCTGAATTTTGTTTACATACCATAATTGAATTGAAGACAAGTCCCTTTCTCATATCAAAGCACGTATCTCTTGGAAACAATCAATAAGCAATCAATTGCAAAAATTACTGTTAGTTCATCCATTACTTGACATGACTCCTTACACTAACCCATTGACCAACACACAGCACTTGAGATCAATACAATCTTTTCCTCTCTCTGTAATTCCCAAGAGTGCCTAGCAAGGACAGATTCCCATAGAAATTGGTTAATAAAATAACAGGCAGGATGCAGTTGCATTCTTTCTTAACAATAATCTTTAGGAAAACAAATCTTTCATCAGGGAAGCCTTAAAATATAAATCCTCTTACTGCAAAGGAAAACCTCAAGGTCTCCTCTTCCAGCAAAGATCACACTCACTTGCTATTCAAGCAGTGGCAGACAAGATTTGTCCTACTCGTCTGAGCTTAAGCCAGACGACATTAAAATTGCCTGCCTGGCCCAAAATCAAACCCTGGAAATTTACTCCTGGAGATCCTTGACGTCCCGCTTCGTTGCAGTCTCCAATTTCGAAAACCCATGACAACAAATTATGGCACCTACAAGCTGTCTAGCACATTGTATCTTATTATTTCACCTGCCTCGAGACAGGGCACTGGCAGACACCTGCCAACAGGTCAGCAGGCCTGGCTGAGGGCTGAACAGCCCATGCACACCCAGAGACCTCACTGATGGCCCCGCACCCACACCTGCACCTCTGCTCCCTCTCAAGCAAGATGAGAGACCCCTCTGGCCCTCTCCCTTCAACTGCGTAATCATCTTTCATCAAAAAGGGGGACCACATAGCCCCCAACAGCCAACTCCGATCACCTTCCAGTTCCAGAAACAGTTCATCAAACACAGAGGTGAAAATTCTGAGGATGGCAAACTGGCAGCAGCAAAGGCAGATGGCAGGTCAAAAAATGGTCCTGTCTGTCTGGGAGTGAAACCAGCAGAGGACAATTCCTCTGCCTGTGGCATGTTACATTGGCACAAGATAATTATTTAGCAGCAGATTAGGCATTTTACGGTAATATCATAATTTATAGATATTTTAATGTGCCTAAAATAGCCATTAAGCTGGCACAAAGTTTATAGTTAGGTGTAATGGTATAAACTCCACTGAAGGAACTTTTGTTTGAAAATGTAGGCAAATGTTCTGTCTGTGGGGTCTGTTTAGCTGTGAGCTCCAGTTATGAGCTGGGGGTTAACTACTTGAGAGTTTCCAAGAGTGCAGATCTTGAAGAACTAATAATTATGCTGTAAAGAGCGATGACACCCCTGTAAGAGTGGTGAACAAATGATAAAGAAACATGGAGGGAGAAGAAATGGTGCCTCAGATCCTTTCTTAACAAAAGAGCACAGTTACATTGATTTCTGTAATTTCTTTTGTTTAGCTATAGCCATTTACATCACCTTGAGAAGCTGTCAATATAATTAACACCTCTGAATTTCTTAAAGGCTGATTGATTTTCATGTAGTTTGTTAAGTACTGAGCACTACAGAAGCCAAAGCTGCTCATTGTGGTGTCTGACCTTAGATCTGTTTTCAGGCCTTGTTGTATTAAAGATGAGATTGCATCCATCTAAAAACCCATCAATCCTAACACCAGAGGTGTTAGCAGTCACAACAGTGTACCATAAAAAATACCCACTCATTATAGATAGACTGATGATTTTCTGTTAATGTCATTGTACATAAGCTTTTGAAGAGAAACTCCATAGAAGCAGCAACATTTTTAGAGCACGAGGACTGTAGATTGATGGAGCTGTGTGAAGTATATGGAAAAAAAGGAATACCTATAATGTTATAAACAGGAAGATAAATGGTCACTGGACTGCCTGACTATTAAGATTTACAAAGACAATTAAGCATCTTCATATCTAAAAAAAGCAGCCGACTCGGATGTGTGACTCCAGATGATTTTCAGTACCTTTTACTTATCTCTATAACACTAATTCCATAATACACAGTTTAAAGTATTTAGAAAATTCTGAATGAGAGGGTTTATTGAATATGTTGACATTCTTTTATAATTTTATGATTAATTTTTCTTCTTACATCTAAGATCATTACAATACAAATGCTCCTGTTATATTTATTCTGTGATAAGATCCCCAAAACATTTCTTATAGATGGGGATTCTGTCTATGTGAGAGACACCACAAACCCAAAATGTCGTCTGATAATCCCTTGATCTATAAAATTATCATTATGGCAGCTTTCAACTGCACTCACATAATAAGTGAATATTTTTAAAGAGAAAAATAAAACTCCTAGGAGATATTTGTCCTCAAAGATTTGTAACAGCTTATTAAAATATCTGATGTCCCACTAGTCATTAGCAATGAGTATGCCTTAATAATCTTGATGAGAAAGAACCTGTACAAAGGGCATCCATGATGATGATTAAATATGCTCAGCCCAAACCATTGGAATTAATTTCAAAATCTTAAATGACAGACAATTCCGTGCTGTGAGGAATGAAAGATGGGAATAACCTGATCCGTAATCTGATTTTAAGATGAAAATAAAAGTTTCTGTGGTAAACGAAACTGCATTTTTTTGCCAGGCAGTGCCCGAAGCCTTCCACATCAGAACTTTCTGTTTCTCAGCCAGTGGAAAGAAAATAAAACAATTCAGACCCTGCAATACATTTCAGATGGACTGGTGATTAACAAGTGAAATACATACACAAACAAGCCCAAATGAGCACCACTGTTATTACAGTATTTACTGTTTCCCCATTCCAATTTTTTTATACTGAACAAGAATTTATTGATCCTCAACAGCTGATTAACATGTGAACAAATCAAATGATGAGTTAATTAACCCAAACACTCACAATTTCCAGACTGCAGTCTCTAGTCTAGCTAGAACTAAATTTTCTGAGCAGAGTAGTTAACGACAGATTATCTATCAATAAAATCACAAGTTTAAATAAAAGAGAGGTTTCCCCAAAGTACAAATTTGTAAAAAATTTGAAATCCAAATGCCACATCCACAAATGTTGATTATGATCAGTATCTTGCAATTCTGGCATTCACCCAGTATTTTTCGTTATTTAAACAAAACAGGCATCTTAATTAACCTACTTCTGGTTTCCCTAGTACAAAGTGAACCTTGGGGATTATAAAATGGGAACATAGTGCACACCAATATAGAAACATACCGATGGCTATTTAAGAGATTGCAGAATCTGGCACAAGACTGTTCCCAGAAATACAGGTTTAAAAGGACCTATGCCTCTGACAGGAATCAGCAGAGACCCAGCCAAGCTCTCCTAGCCCACCATGCATAGGGAAGGAAAGTAATGGTTTCAGCTCCAAATAGAACAGGGTTTACCAGAAAATGTGCTCTCCTTTTGGCATATAGACCCACACTCAGTTCCAGTCACTGTCATTTCCCTCTCTCTTGACCTACACAAGTCCTAGTGAGCAGTGGAGGCATTTGACATAAAGGTCACTCTCTGCTTTCTTTTCAATGCAATACTATTTTTGTTACCTTGGTTTTTTTAGCTTAAGAAAAGGTTTCTCTACACTCTATGAAAGATAGAAGAATATTCTGAAATAGGCAGTCAGGGACAAGTTGTGTTGCTCTTATCAAGCTTTCCAAAGAGCACAGTGCTGGATATCAAAGATCACTGTGAGCATAATTATGTTTTTAATCAACCAAAGTTTGAATAATTTTCAGTTACGTGTAAAAGAAACAAATTGATGGTTTTGTTTTAACCTTTAAAAATAATTAATTCACAAGTGTAAAATGTCCATTTCAAATCAAACATTTGAAGCCTTATGCAGCTTCGAAATTGGAACATTTAATCCAGGATTCTTCCCCTCTGCCTACACCTAAAAACTTGTTAAAGTGAACCCCAGCTCACTAAATCCAAGTGTGTGTTTCTTTATTAGGAAAGTGCTACCTTCGCTCAGTGCCACTGCCAATTTCCTTGGAAATCTGGTTTTAAATGTCACATAAGGAGCTACTGAATGCCAAGCTCCACAGTGTGGGCTGAGCAGCTGAGAATCATCATCCCCCGTGCACACAGAGGTGTCTGTGCATCATATGTCTGTTTTCATCCAAACCTCCTGGTTCCCTGCCTCTCCCTCTCTTGAGCCTTATTAGCAGAACTTTTAGATCAGCTTCAGCATTACCTGGCAGCCAAGTTTCTGTATGTGTTTTTTTCCTCATTCAAGTCTGTCAAAAAAGGGAGGCAATACTGAGAACTTCTGGACTGATTTGAATATTCAAATCCATCGTGCTTCGAGGAGCTTAAAAGCAGGCAAAAATAGTTGGCTTTGTCTGCTTTACATCTATCATTAAAAACAGTGGGGCAGATCTGAAGAGAATAATGTGGAAAACAACAGAATTAGTCTGATTTTAACAACTGAGGAAGAAAACTGAGAGGAGAAGAAAAAACCAACAGAATTAGCAAAGTTTCTTTTTGTCAATGGTTATTCAAAACAAGGTTTAGCCATTTAGGTAGAACAGTAAAGTAAAGCTTTTATGCATGCGTTAACTCCTTTGGATAACTAATTAGCTTCATTTTTCACAGCTAGCCTTCTAACACATTTAGTAAACACTCAGACAAAAGTTGGATGTCATGCAAGCACTGTATTTCCATACCAAAAGCCACCCATGATCTTTCCTTTCCAGACCTCACAGATTTCCATAAATCATATAAAAGGCATAAGATTACCATGAGGTTTTAATTATCCAAGGAGGTAGCCAGCTGTGAAAACTGGGAAATAATACTTCTGAATTGGGTTCTCCACAAAGGAGTAAGTGCTGTCATGCAGCACCAGTGGTGAGTGCCACTAATGGGATGGGTGGTGGGAGCCCAGGTTTTGCACGCCTTGCCATGTGAAGCCTGTGGTGAGGAGGTTTGAGGGTCATTGCTCCTCAGCTGAGTGCCTGAGTCCAATTAGACATTATTCAGTAACAGGAAGATAGACAGGTGGAATGAATTAATTTAACTTTAAAACCACCCCCCTGTGGTTTTTTATGTCTGGTATTTGCATACATCCTTTCTTCCAGTGAAACACAAATGGATGGAGCTGACACACTGTGTTAAAGGCAGAAGACTGAAAAAAATCATGTGTAACTTGTCTGAAAGTTTTAAAATATTGGCAGATTTGAAAGAAAGGAAAAACCGAACATGGCTTAATAAGCTCCAGGATGACAAAGTTATATGAACTAGCAAGTCTTGCAACCCAGTAAGAGAAGATCTAGAGGCAGACAGAAGACAGTGTCAAATTTCCAAGATCCTGTTGACCATTCTTCATACATTTCTGGGGCAAAGGGATTACTCCAGATTAGAATTAGTCTGTCTCTGTTGGCTGAATGCCCATTAATGGGACACTTCTAGTTTAGTTCAATCAAAACAAAAAACTCATTTTCAGGCTTTGAAAACATTCCTTGATGTGAGCCAAAATAACACAAATAAGGGAAAACATAGAATTTTTTCCAAAGTGCATTTTTGATCCAAACTAAAATATTTATGTAGCACCGCTGAAACTATTGAGTTTTGCTACTGCATAAAAATGAATGTGAATTACCAAATGTAAAAGTTTCTACTTATTTCACTGCTTTTATCTTGCCTTATGACAGAAAACCATTATCAAACTTCAGCCATTACCTACTTTTCTGGTAAAAGAATCCTTCCAAACTATAATAGGGGGTGTCACTGAGATGGTAGTACTTATTGGGCCTCTTTCAACCTTGTGATTATTTTCTAGTAATACTTTAATTACTTTCCCATAAAACTCAATACTCAATTCCTCATAAAACTCAATACTTTTATTTGTTTATTTCATTACTTTTTAAATGTATTATCAGGTCAGGGGTACAGCAGCTCTAAACTGGCATTTCTTTGCTGAATCAAAGCCAGATAAGAAGCTTGTCCAATAACACCAGGGGATGTTGCTCAAGGAGTCTACCTACTCCCCAGGGTGGTATTGAGTATCATTAAATATTTAAGTATTTCTGTTATAAAGGAGTGGCAATCCGGTGGGGAATTATTTCATAGATATAGGAAGAGTTGATTTATTGTATCCCTCTTGCAGGACATTAATAGCTGCTATCAAACTATGATGCACTCTGTCAAATGCCAGCACATTACTAGTCTTTGTTTACAGTTGTTTTGTTTGAGAATTGCTGACAACTGATTTATACCACTCACCATAAAACATTAATGTATTGAATGCCCCAAGACTAGGCCCAAAAAAAGATACAGAGAAGACAACTACATGATTACTGTTGCCTCTTGCAGCAGACTTGATTTGTGCTGGCACTTTTGCCATTTTATATCAAAAATACTACCTTGATGGCAGTGATATCGCCACAGAGTGAGTGCTTTTGTGAGCAGCAGCTATCTGTAAGGCATGTGAAATCCTCAAGTAAATTCCCAAGCCACAGGCCTTTGTGATTAAATCCTGCATGCAGGAATGCAGACATACCTTCCCCGAGATAAAATTATGTGGTGTACCAGCAGACATCCTTAACAGTGCCTACAAAACCTTACATGCAGAAACAAGAACTGTCTATTAACAGGGGATTTTGCAAATTGCACCAGCCTTGAATAGATACCATCTGTGCTTCCGTGCATGAATTCCACTACTTCCCTAATCAGAAGGTGAAATAACAAGATAGAATGCAAGTTATGGAACAAAGACACTAAGTAATCAAAGAGGATTAGATAACTGGATTATCTCTCTGACAATACATTATGGCAGAAAAAAAAAATTGCTTTTCTCCATAAAACACATCGTGCATACTTTGCAGTACATAGTCATTGAATAATATTTCAAGTAAGAAGGCATTAATACTTTTGCAAACAAATCTTTTGGGATTCTTGGCTTCAGGTTATAATAGCCAAATTTACTTGGATAACATGTCAACATGGACATTTGATTTAACAGAGCTTGATTACTTAACCAATCTAAACTCAGTCATTTGATCCCACTAACTCTATTCTTAGGCCCAAACAGAAATGCAGGGAAAGAGTGCAGACAAAATCATTGCTGCTGCTAGTCAAGACAAAGAGCTCAGTTGCAAAGAGGTTAAAAGGAAGATGATCCCCAGGCTCAGAGCCATACGAATCATGTGTTACTGGGGACAAATTTGATGCTATTCTCTTGTTGTAGCAATGCAGTTCCAAATTACTGTTACATGATCCCAGTTCCTGTCAGACGTTTTAAGCTACGCTTAGCCACATAGTGTAACTATGAGTCCTGTGCTTCTGTAAGCATATGCAAAGAGTTAAATCATACCGTTTTTTGGCACTTTCATGTCTGATTGATAAATTGCGAGAATATATATGTTTAATGAATTTTTGCTATGAGGATACTAAACTGATCAAATGACACTTGTGATAATGATAAAGCTACAAAATTGTAGACGCATATGTCCTAGAAATGTAAGTACTGGCATCTAGATGAACATTCCAAATAAACAATCAAATCACATCTAGCATACAGAGTAAAATAATTAAAATTATAAAGGAAAACACCTACAGCAGGTGGACTGAGAGCAGGAAAGTGCAAAAACACATTCCAAAGTTGGTACTTTGGCAGAGAAAAAATTAAAACCCCTGGACAGTGTCTATATGGCACCCAGCCTGTCCCATGCCAGATGAGACCAGTTCAACAAATGCATGACTACATGAATAGCTGATAAGATTTGTAATTATACTGTTTATGGCTTTCTTAATCATGTCAGTATCATTAGCTGTTATTTCCCAGATCAAAGGGCTATGACCTGTTTCTCACAAAGTTTTAACACTATTATGAAATATTTTTTAGAGCTAATCATAAATTATACCCTAATAAATCAGTGTTGAAACTAATTGTAATTAATTCTGGCATCACAAAGCTGTGAAGATATAGCTTTTTCCCCAAAATGGCCTTGGTGCGCACCCACCATAACGCAAGGGGCTACACATACGTGAATTTCTTCCTTTGGAAAATTGCACTCACTCTGGTAAGTTTACCAAAATCTTCTGCTATATATTATGTAGAAGAGTTTAGAGCTAATTAGTAGAATAAACTGTGACACATTATCTTTTCTTATTCAGTAATTTGGCTGTTGATGTCTCATGCTGTTAAGAAAGGTCCATGATAGAGAGGAAGCTCTCATGAGAAGCGCCGTTGTATGTTGGGTGTGTGTCTGGGAAGTTGGAAGTTCACCCATTAGGAGGTGGATGCATTGTGAGCTTTCCAAAATCAGTTCAGAGGAGGCAGTGATTTTCTGCAGTTCATATAGCTTTGGAATTTTTTTTCTTAAAATACTAAATTATGCTATTATTTGCCCTGAATACACATTCTGCACAGTAACATTTATCCTTTACATCAAGTTAAAAATATTTAATTACAGTAAACAGCTAATAGAAGAGCTATCTAAAAATAATTCAACAGCTGTATAATAAGTAGGCTTCACTTCTGAACTTAAAGGCTATATACTCTTTCCTCAATACATGGAGTATTACTTATTCTGGGAAATGTGTGCACATCTCATTTGATACCAAACCTTTATCTTGGTAATTTACCATAGCCAGGGACTCAGGAATGAGGCATTTTCATATCATGCACAAGGGTCTTGACTTGAATTAAATAATGGTCTAATTTTAAATTGACTTTTCTGTAAGTCACATATAAATCAAAACGTGTCCATGGTAGAGCTACATCAGAGCTAGAGGTGCCCAGGCAAGATTTACAAAGGGAGGATGGATCTCTCAAAGGTTGAGGTGACCCATTCAGTCAGTTTTGTCACCGCCTGCCATGAATCTTAGGACAATGACATGTCATCAGCCACCTACTGTAGGGTATACTCTGGGAACTACAGACACCAGCAGAAATTACAACAGGTCACAGAGAAACTTCAGTAGCCACAGCATGAGAGGGGCTTCTTGACAACTCCAGATACTAAACAGAGATCTCTACACTTGCAGAATTATGACACAGTTAATAGAGAAGGGGAGGGGGGGGAAAGTGAGGGGGCAGCATAGACCTGAATACTCAAAAAATAAAGGCATGACAATATATATAAAATACAATACGAGACCACTCTTCCTCTGAGTCCAGTGAAAAACACTAGCTTACACTGAATGCATAACAGCAGGACCTGTCAACCCATCACCAGGTTGAAGGGAAAAATTTCCAGGAAACTGCCCATTGCTTCCAGTGATAATTTATTTTTCAAAAAAACCCAAACAAGCAAACAAACAAACAAAAACCACAAAAACAAAACCAAAAACAAACAGCCAAAATTGTTTCCTGATATATTTATCCAAAAGTATTAAATTATCTCATTCCTGAGGCTTAGTCCATGACTAAGTTTTAGGAAGAAATACAAATATCAGATGGGTCAAATTACATAGTGTATCATGGTGACTAAATCTCACTGTACAGATAGATGCTCAGGAAAATGGTCGATTCATTCAGCCCATGCTTCCAGCCAGCTAGAAGGCCAAATAAGTCAACAGTTTTCTTAAAATAAATTGGGAAAAATAAAATACTGACACAAAGTTATGCATCAACCCTTTTCAAGTCAACACAGAGCAATACATTTATTCTCTTGATTTTTCTCCCCCAAGTTTCACACAGCTGCTTCACAGAGCATGTTTAGAGGGCTGTGAGGAAGCTGGTATAAGGCTGGATTCCCAGTCCCCAATATGGGATACATCACTTGATGGGGAATGTCTGCCTGCACATTTTGCAATCTCACTGTCACTGTCATTAAAGGGATTTTCAGTGTTAAATTGTGCTTGCAGGGCTGAATTCAAGGAGTTCAAGAATCTTTCTAGTAATTGTAAAGGATTTTAGATCAAACATTTTGACCTGAAATTTTTAAAAAGATTTCAAGGACTGATTATTAATCAAGCACTGATTATTTACAATGGAGCAATCCTGCCTTCTGAATATATGGCCTTTTATTCCTGTATAAGTCGAGAATTTAATGTCTTTTGAACATCTGCTTTGTAACAGGAATCTATTTTCCTTTTTCTCATGTAACCAGGGTATTTCTACCTAAGATCAAAATAAAAAATGATACATTTTGTTGAGTGCTTACCAGACCAGCAAGTGTCTCATCTACCAGAAGTAATACTGACCTCTTCCAAGGACTGAATTTTCTGTCTGCACAGCATGCTTCTCATGAATTTTGCTTTGTAGTTGAGTGCTGAAATTGCATGTCATTACTATGATTTTTCCCTGCAGAATGACAAAACAGGTAATGGAAACCTTCCCTGCAGATCAGAGGCCCACAACTGGCTTAGAAGAGGAACATTTTTATTTTACCCCGGGACATGGTAAATTTCCTGGCACATTTTTTTTGCAGCATAGACAGCATAGTGATAGGAGCTGTTCCAGAAATCCAGAGCCTCAACTTTGGTGCTCCAGTGTGGGATTTCATAATATTTATGTAAAGCTGGTCAAGAGTTACTGGCAGCCCAGCAGTTATTGCAGTAAAGCATTCAAGAGCTGAGGAGGAAAAAGAATAACAATGCAATGGGGAAAATCTCTCTGTAGCTTAAAGCTAATGTTTTGATTTTGTTCTCATTTGCATCAGAAGACATTTTTTT